>NW_027361692.1:10062500-10175000 GCF_039654945.1 Dendrobates tinctorius | reverse complement strand
CCCAGATAACATGTATGGATAGCGTACACATTCAAAATATATGTCTCAGGAGGCAGGCTCAGACGGTGTTAGGCCCAGTATGGATTGCACGTGATTGCACAAAGGTTAGAAAGGGTACCGTATCCCCGGATAACATGTATGGATAGCGTACACATTCAAAATATATGTCTCAGGAGGCAGGCTCAGACGGTGTTAGGCCCAGTATGGATTGCACGTGATTGCACAAAGGTTAGAAAGGGTACCGTATCCCCGGATAACATGTATGGATAGCGTACACATTCAAAATATATGTCTCAGGAGGCAGGCTCAGACGGTGTTAGGCCCAGTATGGATTGCACGTGATTGCACAAAGGTTAGAAAGGGTACCGTATCCCCGGATAACATGTATGGAAAGCGTACACATTCAAAATATATGTCTCAGGAGGTAGGCTCAGACGGTGTTAGGCCCAGTATGGATTGCACATGATTGCACAAAGGTTAGAAAGGGTACCGTATCCCCTGATAACATGTATGGATAGCGTACACATTCAAAATATATGTCTCAGGAGGCAGGCTCAGACGGTGTTAGGCCCAGTATGGATTGCACGTGATTGCACAAAGGTTAGAAAGGTTACCGTTTCCCCGGATAACATGTATGGATAGTGTACACATTCAAAATATATGTCTATACATCAGGAGGCAGGCTCAGACGGTGTCAGGCACAGTATGGATTTGACGGCCCAGATTACACAGCGGAGGAGCAGGGAGAGGTAAAGATTGCAAATGCTGGGGCCCTGCCCAAGCAAGGGGGGCCCACTCGTGGGCGTCGGTACTGGCACTGGGCCCCTCATAGTACAGCGGTGTGTCTGACGGCGGGTGTGCACCACCACCGTCAGAGACACTTGATTGCACTATGAGGGACCCTGTGCCAGTGCCCGCGCCCAAGAGTCGGCCTACCCACCTGTCCAGGGCAATGGCACTCGCACGGTGTCGTGCGCTAGGTGGTGACCCCGGCCATGGGGGGGGAGGCAGCACAGTTAGGGAGTTTTAGAAAGTGGCATATGTTGATGTTGGACATTCAGCTGATGCAAAAGGTGAAATAGGTGAAGTACCAGGAAGAGGTGGACCAAAGCAAGCCATTTTTCTGTCACCCTATGTGTCATCAGGGGAAGGTGGGACAAAATCCTTGGAAACCCATGCGTGGTTCATTTTAATGAAGGTTAGATCATCCACATTTTGGGTTGACAGACGGGTCCTTTTTTCTGTCAGGATTGATCCAGCTGCACTGAAGACTCTTTCCGATAGCACACTTGCAGCTGGGCAAGCCAGCTCCTGTAAAGCATATTGGGCCAATTCAGGCCAGGTGTCCAGTTTAGCGGCCCAATAGTCAAAGGGGAATGACCTGTGTGGGAGAACATCGATATGGGAGGAAAAGTAGTTTGTAACCATAGTTGACAACTGCTGTCTCCTGTCACTTTCCATTGATGCAGTATTACCAGTTGTGTGAGCGGTATTTGAAAAATCAGTCCACAACATTGTCATGAAACCCCTGTCTCCAACGCCACTTCTGCTGTGTGCACCACGAACACCTCTGCCAAGCTGCCCCCGGCCCGTACGGCTCATGTGAGAACCATCACCGCCGCTGTGTGCTGGGAATGCCTCAAGCAACCGATTTACCAGAGTTCCTTGTTTATTAGCCAATATTAGGTCAAGGTTCTCCTGTGGCATGATGTTTTGTAATTTGCCTTTATAGCGTGGATCCAGGATGCTGGCCAACCAGTAGTCGTCATTGTTCATCATTTTGGCAATGCGGGGGTCCCTTTTTAGGATCCGCAAGGCATAATCTGACATGTGGGCCAATGTTCCCGGTGTCAATGATGCACTGCGAGTGCTGGGTGGAGGAGCACTTTCTGGCAAATCCACATCCCTCCAGTCACGCACAAACCCTGTACCAGACCTTGCCACACCAACATTTTCACTTGCCCCACGAGATGCATCCTCCTCCCCTAAGTAATCATCCCCATCATCATCCTCCTCCTCCTCTTCTTCCTCCACCTCGTCCAGGAGAGGTCCCTGAGCAGACAATGGCTGAATGTCATCAAGGATTCCCTCCTCCTCTTCCTCCTCATCAACATTGGCTGCAGACGCCTGCTCCTTAAGGTGCGTCAAAGTTTGCATGAGCAGACGCATAAGTGGGATGCTCATGCTTAGGATGGCGTCGTCTGCGCTTACCAGCCGTGTGCATTCCTCAAAACACTGAAGGACTTTACAAAGGTCTTTCAGCTTCGACCACTGCACACCTGTCAACTCCATGTCTGCTCTCAAAGTGCCTGGCCGTGTATCCTCCCACAAATGCATTATGGCCTGCCTCTGCTCCCACAGCCGCTCCACCATGTGCAGGGTGGAGTTCCACCTTGTTGCAATGTCGATAATGAGGTGGTGGTTGGGAAGGTGGAGCAATCGCTGCAGCTTCTGCATACGAACGGAGTGTACAGGCGACCGGCGGATGTGCGCGCACAGTCTTCGCACCTTCTGGAGCAGGGCTGTTAACTCCGGATAATTTTTGAGGAAGCACTGCACCACCAGGTTCAAGGTGTGAGCCAAGCAAGGTATGTGGCTGAGTTTTGAAAGGGCTATGGCTGCCACAAAATTACGGCCGTTATCACTAACTACCTTGCCTGCCTCAAGATGTACACTGCCCAGCCATGACTCAGTTTGTCGCTTCAAGTACTCGGCCAGCACCTCGGCGGTGTGTCTGTCGCCCAAACACATCATCTGCAACACAGCCTGCTGACGCTTTCCACTAGCTGCTCGATAGGGGGACACATCGTGTGCAACAGTGGCAGCTGCAGATGGAGTGCTCGTACGACTGCGCTCTGTGGACGAGCTTTCGCTTCTGGAGGAGGAGGAGGAGGAGGAGGGTCGAACGCCTACAGCCAACTGTTTCCTATACCGTGGGATAGGCAGCACTGTCCCACCACCGCTGTCCCCTGTGGACCCTGCATCCACCATATTAACCCAGTGCGCAGTGATGGACACGTAACGGCCCTGGCCATGCCGACTGGACCATGCATCAGTTGTGAGGTGCACCTTTCCGCTCACTGACTGCTTGAGTGCATGGACAATGCGGTCTTTCACATGATGGTGGAGGGCTGGGATGGCTTTGCGAGAGAAGAAGTGGCGACTGGGTAGGTCATAGCGTGGTACTGCATAGGCCATGAGTTCGCGGAAAGCTGTGCTTTCCACCAACCGAAAGGGCATCATCTCAAACGAGATTAGTTTGGCAATGTGGGCGTTCAAACCCAGTGTACGCGGATGAGAGACTGAGTACTTTCTTGACCTACTCATAGTGTCTGGGAGGGTGAGCTGGACTTGAGAGCTGCATATGGTGGAAGTAGCGGTGGACATGGCGGACTGAGAGAGGGTTGATGATGGTGATGGAGTTGGTGTTCTTTCTGATGGCCTAGAATCAGTATTTCGTTGATATAACAGTGGGATTCCCTGACTGCTGTGGTCTTGCAACCACACCTCAACATTTGCTGCTGTGCTAACCGGTGGGCTTACAGTGGGGAAAACAATGTAGCGTTGCTGACTACCTTCGTTGTGATCAGTTGCACATGTGGCACTTGAGGTTTGGTGTTGTGTCCACGCTTGCAAGTGCATGCTGGTTAAATGTCTAAGCATGCAACTGGTATTCAAATTTTTCAGATTTTTCCCTCGGCTAAAGGTCTTTGCGCACTTCTTACAGATAACCTTGGCCTGATCATGAGGATTTTGGTCAAAAAAGTGCCACACTGCAGTCTTCCTACTTTGGCAGACATTTTGCGGCCTAGCACGCTGTGATCTTTTGACCCTCTGGACAAGCTGTCCAGCAACTCTTTTGATGTTTGGAACCTGTCTTTGGAGTGCTCCGGGCCTGCCAGATAACAGCTGTTGCGATGTCGATGTCTGCTGTGGATGCTCCTCATCTGAGCTATTGGAAGCAGCACCCTCTTCCCCCAATGGATGCCAATCTGGGTCAACAACTGGGTCATCCATCACCTCCTCTTCTATGTCATGTGCACCTTCCTCTGTGTCACCGTGTATGGTGGTATAGTGTGCGAGAAGGGGCACCTGAGTCTCATCAGGGTCAGAATCTGGCTCTGTACACTGCGAGGACAATGTAGTGCTCTGAGTGAATGTACCAGCAGAATCATCCATCAGCGGCTGTGCATCAGTGCACTCCATGTCAGATTCATCTTGGCCTGGGTAATTCACCATTTCACTTGATAATCCAGGCATGGTATGTGAAAACAGCTCCATGGAGTAATCAGTAGTATGGCCTGCATCATCCTTCAATCTTGGTTGGGGTGAAGGACACAAGGAAAGGTGTGGTTCATGAACATGAGCCTCCAATGACGACTCAGTGCTTTTACTTTTTACAACTGAAGAAGAGGAGGTGATAGAGCTGGAGGCTGAGTCAGCAATGTAAGACAAAACTTTTTCCTGATGCTCTGGCTTTAAAAGCGGTTTGCCAACTCCTAGAAAACTAAGCGTTCGAGGCCTTATGTAGCCAGACAATGACGCAGGGTCAGCACCTCCTGCATTCGGCCCTATTTTGCTCTTGCCACTACCATCAGATCCATCACCAACACCATCATTACCAGCTGCCAACCCCCGCCCAATTCCACAGCCTCTTCCACCAGCCTTCCTCATTTTTGGTAGAAATGTAGACAAAATCCAACAAACTATATAGTAATGTAAAACAAGGTACAAGGTGTCTATAGGACAGGGAAGATTTTGAATTTCTGCAGACACTTGTGGACACTGGACACTTTTGGATTGTGTGAGGCCCACTGATATCTGAGCGCTATGTGACAGGCTCGATGGCACAGCTGTGACCAAAGTGACTAGAGGATAAGGGAGATTTTTAATCTCTGCACACACTTTTGGACACTGGATGGACACTTTTGGATTGTGTGAGGCCCACTGATATCTGAGCGCTATGTGACAGGCTCGATGGCACAGCTGTGACCAAAGTGACTAGAGGATAAGGGAGATTTTGAATCTCTGCACACACTTTTGGACACTGGACACTTTTGGATTGTGTGAGGCCCACTGATATCTGAGCGCTATGTGACAGGCTCGATGGCACAGCTGTGACCAAAGTGACTAGAGGATAAGGGAGATTTTGAATCTCTGCACACACTTTTGGACACTGGATGGACACTTTTGGATTGTGTGAGGCCCACTGATATCTGAGCGCTATGTGACAGGCTCGATGGCACAGCTGTGACCAAAGTGACTAGAGGATAAGGGAGATTTTGAATCTCTGCACACACTTTTGGACACTGGACACTTTTGGATTGTGTGAGGCCCAATGAATATCTGAGCGCTATGTGACAGGCTCGATGGCACAGCTGTGACCAAAGTGACTAGAGGATAAGGGAGATTTTGAATCTCTGCACACACTTTTGGACACTGGATGGACACTTTTGGATTGTGTGAGGCCCACTGATATCTGAGCGCTATGTGACAGGCTCGATGGCACAGCTGTGACCAAAGTGACTAGAGGATAAGGGAGATTTTGAATCTCTGCACACACTTTTGGACACTGGATGGACACTTTTGGATTGTGTGAGGCCCACTGATATCTGAGCGCTATGTGACAGGCTCGATGGCACAGCTGTGACCAAAGTGACTAGAGGATAAGGGAGATTTTGAATCTCTGCACACACTTTTGGACACTGGATGGACACTTTTGGATTGTGTGAGGCCCACTGATATCTGAGCGCTATGTGACAGGCTCGATGGCACAGCTGTGACCAAAGTGACTAGAGGATAAGGGAGATTTTGAATCTCTGCACACACTTTTGGACACTGGATGGACACTTTTGGATTGTGTGAGGCCCACTGATATCTGAGCGCTATGTGACAGGCTCGATGGCACAGCTGTGACCAAAGTGACTAGAGGATAAGGGAGATTTTGAATCTCTGCACACACTTTTGGACACTGGATGGACACTTTTGGATTGTGTGAGGCCCACTGATATCTGAGCGCTATGTGACAGGCTCGATGGCACAGCTGTGACCAAAGTGACTAGAGGATAAGGGAGATTTTGAATCTCTGCACACACTTTTGGACACTGGACACTTTTGGATTGTGTGAGGCCCACTGATATCTGAGCGCTATGTGACAGGCTCGATGGCACAGCTGTGACCAAAGTGACTAGAGGATAAGGGAGATTTTGAATCTCTGCACACACTTTTGGACACTGGACACTTTTGGATTGTGTGAGGCCCACTGATATCTGAGCGCTATGTGACAGGCTCGATGGCACAGCTGTGACCAAAGTGACTAGAGGATAAGGGAGATTTTGAATCTCTGCACACACTTTTGGACACTGGATGGACACTTTTGGATTGTGTGAGGCCCACTGATATCTGAGCGCTATGTGACAGGCTCGATGGCACTGCTGTGACCAAAGTGACTAGAGGATAAGGGAGATTTTGAATCTCTGCACACACTTTTGGACACTGGACACTTTTGGATTGTGTGAGGCCCACTGATATCTGAGCGCTATGTGACAGGCTCGATGGCACAGCTGTGACCAAAGTGACTAGAGGATAAGGGAGATTTTGAATCTCTGCACACACTTTTGGACACTGGATGGACACTTTTGGATTCTGTGAGGCCCACTGATATCTGAGCGCTATGTGACAGGCTCGATGGCACAGCTGTGACCAAAGTGACTAGAGGATAAGGGAGATTTTGAATCTCTGCACACACTTTTGGACACTGGACACTTTTGGATTGTGTGAGGCCCAATGAATATCTGAGCGCTATGTGAAGGCTCGATGGCACAGCTGTGACAAAAGTGACTAGAGGATAAGGGAGATTGGATTGCTTTTAAAAAAGCAGTTTGCGGAGCAGTGGGTAAACAGCAATGCAGGAATGTCAGGAAGCCTTAGAAGGCAGCCCAACAACCAACACCACTGATACACCACTATATAGCCTCCCCTTGCACTGCACACACAGTGACTGGTGTGTTGTGCAGGCCAAATTGCTAGCAGCAGAAGCAGTTTTTTTTTCTTCTCAGCAGGACAAAAAAAAAATTGGGATTGCTTTTAAAAAAGCAGTTTGCGGAGCAGTGGGTAAACAGCAATGCAGGAATGTCAGGAAGCCTTAGAAGGCAGCCCAACAACCAACACCACTGATACACCACTATATAGCCTCCCCTTGCACTGCACACACAGTGACTGGTGTGTTGTGCAGGCCAAATCGCTAGCAGCAGAAGCAGTTTTTTTGTCTTCTTCCCTGCCTAACGCTCTCCCTACAGAATCAGCAGCAACCTCTCCCTATACTAAGATCGGCAGAAGTAAGATGGCGGTCGGCGTGCACTCCCTTTTATACCCCCTGTGACGCCCACCAAAGCAAGCCAATCACTTGCATGCCCTTCTGAAAGATGGTGGTGACCCGTGCCTATGTCATCACGTTGCCCACAGTGTCCGTGGATCCTGATTGGCTGAAAAAGAGCGCAAAACAAACTTTTGAAACGCGACTTTGGCGCGTAAGTCGCCGACCTCGTGGCCGACCTCATCCTAGGGTCGGGTTTCGTTTCATGAAACCCGACTTTGCCAAAAGTCGGCGACTTTTGAATTTTTTCGACCCGTTTCGCTCAACTCTACTCGTGACTCATACAAGCATCAGTGTGCTCAGGATACCCGTTACTCAGCGAATATTTCTTCAATGGTTGAGTGGGAGCTCAAGTCCCCAATCCACATGTTTGGAGCTTTAGAGATAGCAAATATACATGTGGGGATTGCTTGCCAGTCACTGTAATGCTGTAGCCATCTTGGTTGTGGCATTACTGTGATTGGCTGGCTGCATAGGGTCATCAGGTCTATATAAGACCGGTGATGTCACATTGTACCCCAAAAAAGGCAGAGCAGGGAGAGGTACTGGTGAAAGAGGGACAGAATTGTAGATGTATTTTAGCCAGGGATTCAACCACATTAACTTTTCTTTTAAGTACCACAGCCCTTCTTAGGGCTAATGATAATCAATAGTGATACTGCTGTTAACAGCATATACCAAAACCCTTCTCAGGACTAATAATATTCTTTTTGTGCTTAATCCTACAAATTGTTCTGAGCAGGGAAATATTTTACACCATTTTTACTGCAGCAGTTGTGCATCAAAATCATACAGCCAGACTTGATTGGATCTCAATATCATCGCTATATTGCTCCTGCAGTGTAACCAGTCTATCTGAGGTGTGCAAATTTTCCTGCAATAGTAATACTGCTATTTTTTTCATCATGTTAGTGATTATCAGGAAAAACAAATTTATGAATGTAGTAGATGGCAGAGACATTACATCCCATTCTAAAGTGTAACAAAAATAATTCAGATTCATCTGGCTAAGGCTGGTTTCACATTAGCGCATTTTCAGCGCGCGCACGGCCGGGGGTAGCTCCGCCCCCGAGCCGGCTCTCTGCCCGGCGTGCCCGCCCCTTCCTTGTAGCGCCGCCTCCTAGCGGACAGCGGCGCCTGCGATCGGCGCACCCTATCTTTAGCATAGGTTGCGCCGATCGTGCGCAGGCCGTGCGCTAGTTGCGCTTTGACCTGCGCTGCGCACTTTTGACGGTGCGCCGTGCGCGCCAAAATCCGAAAAGTTTGATTTTGGCGCGCACGGCGCACCGTCAAAAGTGCGCAGCGCAGGTCAAAGCGCAACTAGCGCACGGCCTGCGCACGATCGGCGCACCCTATGCTAAAGATAGGGTGCGCCGATCGCAGGCGCCGCTGTCCGCTAGGAGGCGGCGCTACAAGGAAGGGGCGGGCACGCTGGGCAGAGAGCCGGCTCGGGGGCGGAGCTACCCCCGGCCGTGCGCGCGCTGAAAATGCGCTAATGTGAAACCAGCCTTACATGTTTCTTTTAGCTCATCATATTAGGAGTCTTTGGATGGCATCTTCAATAATGTTCACTCTGAAGTTTACTCTTGTGAGGTTTCATATTATCATAAACCTAAAAACATTTCAAAAAATGCAAAAAGTCCGGTGGCTGCTAACATACTAAATACAACAGGAATGACCACCCTCCACAGAAAGAATCCATGAAATCAGAGACCTCTTTCAATGTCTAGAATCTTTCCAACTATACATTAACCAATGAGCAAAGAACTGTCCCTAGGTTTGAATTTTGTCCTGGACAAACAATTTGATATTTTTAAAACATTGCTGGACATTAATAAGTTTGTCCAGAATGTAACAGTTAAGAAACATTTTTTCTCTACAGAGTGCACGGTATTTTAACGGAATTTTTTTACTCCTATAAATGAATTTCGCAAATTGAAGTTTTCAGAACAAATACCTTTTAAACATTTTCAAGATTTACATGCAAGCTCCTCTCCTAAAGAAAAAAATAGAAACTCAGCTTCACTATTTGAAACCAGGAATTCTTTCTTTTATCCCATTCATTCAAGGGCAGACTGCATGTATCGCTTTCAGATTGTCATCGAAAGAGAGCTGAGGAAATTGAACACAACAGCCATGCGTGAGAGATAAAAATCCAACTCAAATTCCTCTCAAAGGCAAGCAATTCAAAAACTAAGGCAAATGTCAGAAATAACCATTAAAATGGCAGATAAAGGCAATTTGGTTATAATCATGGACATTAATATAGAATGCAAATCAATTCTCTTTCAAAAGATAAGACCACATAACACAAATTAACATCAGATCCAACTCGACAATTCCAGGCGGATACATTTAAAATAGTGGATGAAGGACTTGCAATGAGTGTACTCACCAAAACACAAGCAGATTTTCTTAAAGTGGAATATTCAGTGCTTTCAATAATTCATGCACTAACGAACGTCTGTAAAAATATGGTACCACCATCAATTAGACCAATAATTTCTGGCATTGGTACTAATACGGAGCACTTGGGTGAATGGATGGATTCCCTCCTCCAACCATTGTGTGTTAGAACACTGGGTTTTCTTAAAGACTCTAAAGATGTTTTGGATCAATTTACTGATATTATTTTGAAGGTTAATTTTTCAAGGATAAGTTGCAATGTGACTGCTTTATATACATCAATTCCTCAAGATTTGGCCATTGTGGCAATGGAATTTCATTTAACGAAATTCAGTGATTTCTCACCAGATTTATGTTCATTTATGATTCAAGTGACCCATTTTTGAGATAGCCATTATACCCCTATGGGGAGCATTATACCACTATGGGGGAGCATTATACTCCTATGGGGGAGCATTATACCCCTATGGGGCTGCATTGTACCCTATGAAGAAGCATTATACCCCTATGGGGGAGCATTATACTATGGAGCTGCATTATCCTATGGGGGTGCATTTTACTATAGGGTGCATTATAGCCCTATAAGGGAGTATTTTACCCCTGTGGGGGCTGCAGTATACCCTTATGGGAGAACAATTTATTATAATGGTGCATTATACCCATATGGGGCTGCATTATACCCCTATGGGGAGCATTATATTATGGGGGTGCATTATACCCCTATGGGGCTGCATTATACTGCTATGGATCTGCATTATACTGCTATGGATCTGCATTATACTGCTATATATGACTATGGGATGCATTATATTACTATATATGACTATGGGATGCATTATACTACTATATATGACTATGGGATGCATTATACTATTATGAATGACTATGGGGCAATATGGAGAGACATGAGGCAGAATGGGAGAACACATGGGGTCCAGAATGAATGGACACGTGGGGACCAGAATGGGAGGACATGTGGGGTGCAGAATGTGGGATATTATTACTGTAGGGGCTAATTAAAGGATATTATTTTTGAGGATACTGTTTTCAGTATGGGGGGAGATGTTCTGTTACTGTGCAGGGCAATACGGTCGCTTTTTTAATCTGGCGTTGTATAGTGGTTAGGGAATGTGCTCTAGATAATTGTGCTATTTTCTGCAGAGATGAGTCCTGGCTGGAAGAAGTGATGGCAGTCTGAACTGGATGAAGAAGAAAAGCGAAGATGAAGAACTTCAACTAGAAACGTCACCAGTGGGTCAGTGTGTTACCTGTACACTTTATACTATATACTGTATCCTATATACAGAGCTCCTGTGTATAATGTCACTGGTGATCACTGTATTACCTGTGCACTGTATAGTATATACAAAGCTCCTGTGTATAATGTCACTGGTGATCACTGTATTACCTGTACACTGACACTATATACAGAGCTCCTGTGTATGTCACCGGTGATTACTGTATTACCTGTACACTCACACTACATACAGAACTCCTGTGTATAATGTCACTAGTGATCACTGTATTACCAGTACACTATACACAGAGCTCCTGTGTATAACGTCACTGGTGATGACTGTATTACCTGTACGCTGAAACTATATACAGAGCTCCTGTGTATAATGTCATCGGTGATCACTGTATTACCTGTACACAGACACTGTATACTAGGTACAGCTCTCCTGTGTATAATGGCATTAGTATTGTGTTTTTTTAATTAATGATCTATATTGTAGTACATGGTCACTATGTGGTCTGGTCATGGTGTGGCAGTATTTGTTCCTTGTATATGCTATTATTCGGTCACTATGTAGTGGTAATATGTGGTCTAGTCATGGTGTGGTGGTATTTGCTCTTTACATGTGGTATTATTGGTCTCCATGTGGTGGTAATATGTTGTCTGGTCATGATGTGATGGTATTTATTCCCTGTATGTGGTATTATTTGGTCACTGTGGTGGTAATATGTGATCTGGTCATGGTGCGGTGGTATTTGTTCCTTGCATGTGATAATATTGGTCATTTTAAAAAATGAAAAATAAATAAAAATATACCTAAAATTGTAATGGATATTTTAACAAATGTTTAATAAGTTACAGTACAGTAGAGCCACACCAGAAGAGTCTACCTTGTTGTTGTGGCGGATTAAAAAATCTTTTGGCCAAAACAAAAGCTGCTAGCTATGTTTGTGATCTGGTGATGGGAACTGTTAAAGTGTAATGGGGAGGACATGGTGCAGAAGTGGAGTTTTTCCAAAAGAGGGCGGTGGGACTGTGGAAGGTTCGAGGGATAGAGCCAGGGCTAGGGTGGAGCCTAGGTGGAGTTTCAAGGTGGCCCTGAAAATTTTGCCAGTATGGGGCCCCAAAATTCCTAGTGTCAGCCTTAGTAATAACATTCTACCAGTAGGTGAATTAACGTATATCATCAGAAATTGTAGTGAGAATGCTATTTTGGAGAAAGAAAAGATATGTTATTGTGATAAATTACAAAGAAGAGTTATCCTCAGTGGAGCCTTAAATATTGTACATAAAAATTGACAGGACCTAATTATCCATAAACAAAAAAAAAACAAAATCTTCTATAGGAAATAAACCAGCTCTTTCCATCTTTTTTAGTCTTCAATTTGCTAAAATAAAATCAATAATTCAGAAACATATTCCTATATTATATGATGATGCTACCTTATCAACTATATCAGAGCCAGATTGTCTCATTATAGCCAAAAGGGCTGACACGTTGGGGAAATATTATTTCCTAAGTTTTTTAATAGACATAAAACTTGGCTAAATCATCCTGTTTTTTCAGGTGTGGAAGTTCGAGATGTAGAATGTGCAAACATTCTGTAGTGACAAGTTCATTTTCTAACACTCATAACATGAAACAACATAACATCCAATAATATATAAATTGCAACTCCAGGAATGTAGTGTACATGAATAAGTGCATTGAGGGGAATTTAATGTACATTGGTTGCACAACACGGAATTTAAAAGTAAGAATTTCTGAACATACTGTATAACTGACATTGTTTCCCTCTCCAGTTCTAATCGTGCTATTTCATTTGGTTCAAAGCATTTCATTAATCATCACCAAAGATGCACAAAATCACTTCAGATATCTGGTATTGAGAGACTGGTGAACTCATCGAGGGGAGGACACATCAAGAGAATGTTGATGACCAGAGAGGCTTTCTGGATTTTTTTTTACCTAGGAACCTGCTATCCTGCGGGATTAAATGCCTGCAAATAAACATGTTTCACTATTAGTATTCAGATAGTTGTGTATAAAAGTACAGTCTGTTTTAATCTAGTTCTTCATTTTTTTTTCTTTTTGTGTCTGCACATTCTAATTGGTTGTATATTGTATAAAACCTCTGTAGGACCTTTCATGTTTAGCTTTGAGAAAGGACTCCTTTGAGCATTTGAAACGTGTTGACGTATACCTTACTATGTGAACCTTTTTCTGCCACCGATTTTTAAAGATTTTCTAATAAATACTTTGGATTTCAAGTAGCTTAAATGTTGTGCAATGGGGGCACAGGACTTTCACTAAGTTCTCCATGTGCAGCTCTGTGCACAGCAGACTGCTCCCCTCCCCCTTCTGTTTGCCGACTACAAGTGCTTCTCACAAAATTAGAATATCATCAAAAAGTTAATTTACTTCAGTTCTTCAACACAAAAAGTGAAACTCACATATTATATAGAGTCATTGCAAACAGAGTGATCTATTTCAAGTGTTTATTTCTGTTAATGTTGATGATTATGGCCCACAACCAATGAAAACCCAAAAGTCATTATCTCAGTAAATTAGAATACTTAAAAAAACACACCTGCAAAAGCTTCCTAAGTGTCTAAAAATGTCCCTTAGTCTATTTCAGTAGTCTCCACAATCATGGGGAAGACTGCTGACTTGACAGATGTCCAGAAGGTAGTCATTGACACACTCTACAAGGAGGGTAAGCCACAAAAGGTCATTTCTAAAGAAGCTGGCTGTTCACAGAGTGCTGTAGCCAAGCATATTAATGGAAAGTTGAGTGGATGGAAAAAGTGTGGTAGAAAATGGTACACAAGCAACCGGAATAGCCGCAGCCTTGAAAGGATTGTTAAGAAAAGACCATTCAAAAATTTGGGGGAGTTTCACAAGGAGTGGACTGCTGCTGGAGTCATTGCTTCATGAGCCACCACACACAGACATATCCAGGAAATGGGCTACAAGTGTCGCATTCCTTGTGTCAAGCCACTCATGACAATAGACAAACCCAGAAGTATCTTCCCTGGGCCAAGGAGAAAAAGAGCTGGACTGTTGCTCAGTGGTCCAAGGTGTTGTTTTCAGATTAAAGTAAATTTTGCATTTTATTTGGAAATCAAGGTCCTAGAGTCTGGAGGAAGAGTGAACCTTAATCCCATAGAGAATCTTTGGAGTATCGTCAAGAGGAAGATGAGAGACACCAGACCCAACAATGCAGACGAGCTGAAGGCTGCTAACAAAGCAACCTGGGCTTCCATAACACATCAGCGGTGCCACAGGCTGATCACCTCCATGCCCTGCTGCGTTGATGCAGTAACTGATGTGAATGGAGGCCCGATCAAGTATTGAGTGCATTTACTGAACATGCATTTCAGTAGGCCAACATTTCGGGTTTTAAAATCATTTTCCAAACTGGTGTTATAAAGTATTCTAATTTACTGAGATAATGACTTTTGGGTTTTCATTGGCTGTAAGCCATAATCATCAATATTAACAGAAATGGACACTTGAAATAGATCACTGTGTTTGTTTCACTTTTTGCATTGAAGAACTGAAATAAATTAACTTTTTGATGATATTCTAATTTTGTGAGAAACACCTGTACTAGATGTGCTGGTAACTCCTGAGGGGGAGCTGTAATATATTGTGTGGCTGGTGAGAAGCAATACTGCTGAATAGTGCAAAAGGACTAGTGTATCTCATTCTGTTGTACAAACTTGTGGGCAGTAGAGGAGGCTTCTTCATCCCTGGAGTCAGCAGTCTTCACTGCTCTGCAGGCGACTCTGGGAAGTGTGTGGAGTCTGCACTGTCTGAACAGTTTTAATCAATTCAAGATCCAAAATACAATTAAATGTGCCATATGCAATAATATAGAACCTGTCAGTTACACCAAAATAATACAAGGTGAACAGAAAAAGCACAATTCCAAATGAATATTATAAAAATAATTTTTATTTTACCAAAAAATTATTAAAAACACCTAATGAACAAATAAGGCAACCTCAATTGTGGGACAAGAATGGCTAGTCACCCCTTTAAACACATTATATATGAGCAAGATACTGGCACGTCCCTCCACACATGTCAGTGAGCCAGTGAGTGCAGAAGCCGCAGCATGGCAGTGAGTGCAGCAGCCGAAGCAGAGCAGAGCAGTGAGTGCAGCAGCCGCAGCAGAGCAGTGAGTGCAGTAGCCGCAGCAGACTAGTTGTGGTGGTTCACTGGGGAGGTGCCAGATGTTGCAGAAGGGCTAGCTGGGGCAAGTAGTCCCACTGGCAGCAGATAATGATGTCACGGCAGCTGAAGGGGGTTTCTGGACCCCTCAACACTTCCCTCATGTCCACAACAATTGTCAGTAGTAGAAGGTGGCACTTGTGCATGGTATTGTAATACCATGGCCGCCGTGGGGGTAGCTTCTGTGGCCGCTTAAGTACTCACTATGCTGGAGGCTGTTTCTGGGTCACCCTCTAACCCACGTCCTCTGTGTTCCCTTTTACTCCTACGTTCCAGACTTGTCTTTTCCCTTCTAAGGAAGCTCAGGCTTCAGTTCAATGTCCTCCTTCTTTCCTTTCCCATGCCAGCTGGCTCAGATCACCGAGGCAGCTGCAGCACTCCTTCCTCCATCCCTCTTCCAGGGATCCCCACTCTTCCCGAGTGGCTTCCTCTCCCAGACTCTCCTTCTCACTGACTGACTGAACCTCTAATCCTAAACCATCCCGCTATTTTATGTATCTAAACTCCACCCACCTCCCAGCACGTCTAATGTTCCAAGCAGGGAACCACCAAAGGTGCTCTGCTTCTCTCTATGCAAGGAGCTGCAATGTGGTTTTGCTTAACTACTCTATTGTGTGGGGTGCGAGTGTTGGAGCGTGGTCAGGAGACTCCAACTTACCTGGATGGTGGGGCACCATACCTTAGGAGAAGGTGCAGTACCTCTGTGGCGACTGAGCCTCTGGGGGTGCCACATACCCCCCATTAACACAGCACGTTCGCGGGCTGCAAGGTAAACAAAGTTGACAACACAGGAACATACAAATTTTTGTAATGCTGAATAAACATTTTCAATACTAAACTTCCCAATGTGAGAGGCACTCATTCTTGAACGTTGCAAACAGTTATTAATTAACTATCTAAAATCCTAAGTCAAAAGTGCAATTTTCCATACAATACTTAATTCAAAGTGCTATTGTCTGTTACTCACTACCACTTCAGTGTTCTTCATCAACACATTTCTTTTCTCTCTTTAGTGCACATTTTCTTTCAACTCTGAGTGATAACCGTGATGCCTGGTTCATCATATACATTTTCAATTCTTTATTCAAATCTCTCATCTCTGTATCAAAACATTTCTAATTCTATATAAAAGCCATTTCCTAGTTACCAATACTCTTATAAGACACATCATCATCAAATACTTCACATTAAAACTTTTCAATAATTCTTGTAAGTGCTGGACACCGCTCCCAGCCGGTATCTCTTGCAGTGTCCTTTGATTGGAGTCATGCTCCAAATGAGGTAGATGTAATCTTCGCAAAGTGTCTATGTAAAACCAAGAGAGGGCACCTAAAAAGGTGCAACTATTTACAAACAAAAGTTTTTGGATCACTCCAAGTTCATGATCGCTCAGTTCAAATGTAAAGGCTGCCAACAAAGCAGGGCAACACTGGGAAAACCAAAACTAAACCATGATGGTCAAAAATAGAACAAAAGGCACAATGGTGCAAATAAACCCTCCTGGGTAACGAGAGTTATATTGTAGGTTACTAGTGCTGGTCCCCTCCTGGGGTTCTGGAAGCTGCTTATTGGGAACTGCTACCAGATGTAATACTTTGGGTGTCTTCATCCTGTTGCTGGTTGCTTGCTAATTGCATGTACTCTGCCTCCCACAGGGAGAGATAGGGACTGGTCGGGGTAATTGAAAGGGCCATAGAAATGTCTACTGCTTGCGGGGACGGCATATGCGCTAACAATGATGGCACTTCTGCTGCTGTTGGTGACTCAGCCGGCACTGTCGCTGGTTCCTCGGAATCCGATTCTTCAGTGTCCATCGGGACCTCGGCTGGCAGCACCACAGTCTGGGGCTGCCGGCGGAGGTCAATTGGACCATTTCTATTAGTGGGTTCCGTTCCCAAGACTAGGGTCAAGTCGGGGGCGGTGGTCGTACCTTGTGCCTCCAGGCGAGGTTCCAGTCCCGGCACCTGGTAGTGGACAGCGGCAGCCGCAACTCCCGGAGTTGCTGATGGGGTGGACCGCAGCTGGATTCGGGCAGGGGCAAGGCCGGTTTCAGCCGGGGTTGTCGGTCCAGACGGGACGTGGTCCCGGCCCTCCGTTCTGCTCCAGAGCCCTCAAATATCTCCTCCGGACGGGACTCATCCAATGGCAATAACGGTTGTAAGGTGGTGGTGGACGCTGCAGAGGATGTATTAGCGGTCGCAGCCTCCGCAGGGGCGGCCTGGGGGGCGAGCGGCTTCTCCTCCCCCGTTCTTCTGTCTTCTTTTCTCTTTCCATCATGGCATTCTGGCGTTCTTCTCCCTCCTCTCTCGGCTCCTTTCCCGCTACTGGCTTCAGCCCCTCCTTCTTGGGGCGGCGTCTTCTTCCAGCACCTCCATACCAAGCCAGTATACGAACCCTTCGGGGGGTGGGCCATGTTGCTGTCACATAGTAATTCAGGCAGGGGAGGCCCAAGACTGTTCGCAGTCTTTTCCTAGGACCTCCCATCTTGTCATGCCCTTCTTTTTCACGCCAACAGCCATTTTTAATGTTCATTTCACAGTCTATTAAATTGGGTCTTCTGCACACTCTCAAAAGCTTTAAGTCCAACAAATCTTAGGCACACAGAACCCGATAGTATTGGGTCTCTTCATCCTGTTCATGATGCCAAGTTTGGGTCACCCTCCCAGGGCTGTGGGGTACTCGGTAAAGGGACGGTATCAGTGGGACGTGTCACAGCAGCGGTGACCCGGACCGTGGCCCTGGGCGCCCAAGTAATAGGAAGGTGTGGTGAATGGTGGAATGTAGTTAGATGAATAGTTCATGACGCCACCTGTGGTGTTCGGCAAGGGAGGTGTTAAGCCGACGCTGCAGACAGATCCTCCGGGACAGATGGAGTGGTGCAGCACTGATGTTATAGCCCTACACAGGCAGGGCTGTTGTCCCAGGGCAGTGTAGATATGGGGACATGTAGATGGTGTAGTGTCTGGCGCAGGGGATGTAGCAGTGCCAGGCGGACGGACGCAGGAAGGCATGGAGGACACCAGGGCATGTAGTTCCAAAGCTTTACTCACAGTCTGTAGTGCCCACTTCTGTGCCGTGTCCTCCGGGTCAAGGACTCAGTCAACCTCCAGGCAAGTGTTACACTGGAGTTCCTCCTGACAGATGTTCCCAAGAACTCTACTTGCACGGCAGACAGCTGTAGCCTGCTTCGGGGACTCTCTACTCCTGAGTCCCGGCTCTCTATCTGTGTTGCTGTTGTGCCCTCAAGTCTTAGATGGGAGTAGTGCATTTACAGCCCACTACTCCACCGGTGTCTGCTGCAGAACCGTTAGTGTCTGTTGTGCTTGGAACTTCTATGCAGGGTTCTTCCTCTAACCCACGTCCTCTGTGTTCCCTTTTACTCCTACGTTCCAGACTTGTCTTTTTCCTTCTATGGAAGCTCAGGCTTCAGTTCAATGTCCTTCTCCTTCTTTCCTTTCCTGTGCCAGCTGGCTCAGATCACTGAGGCTGCTGCAGCACTCCTTCCTCCATCCCTCTTCCAGAGATCCCATATTGTGTGGGGTGCGAGTGTTGGAGCGTGATCAGGAGCCTCCAACTTACCTGGATTGTGGGGCACCACACCTTAGGAGAAGGTACAGTACCTCTGTGGCGACTGAGCCTCAGGGGCGCCACATTTCATCTCCGGTATTCTGTCCACTTTGGGGACCCAAATGACTGCAGACGGAGACTGGAAACAACTTAAACAACTCAGCTTTATTCTCTTCAGGGCACAGCACGTCCACTACGGCTACAGGACTCTTTACTCGGTAGCAGCAATACATCTTCATCTACAGTAGTTCATCACTTCTTCCTTCACTTCACATGTATGAAAGACACAGACAAGCTGACACGTCTCACGGAGCATGATGAACACGGAACACGTCCCTTCTTCCAGAGCCCGACTTAAGCCCACGAAGGTACCTGACTTATCCGTTACAGCTCACCCCTTTACGGCACTGTTGCTCCTGTTCTTGTCCTAGGTTCGCAGTTCACTATACTCTCCACAAAGCTCCCGTACTCCAGCTGCTACTTCCACAGGGGGCTCACCCATGGACCTCCCTGGCTAACACTACTCCAGACACGGGCTGGATTCAATAGACTGGCTTGGATTGTCACATCAGCTCTTCCTTGCTAGCTGACTTCTTCTTCTGTCTCCTTAGTCCTACAGTTCCCAGTCTCTAGTTGCAGGACCTCCAGTACCACGACGTACCGGCTGCTGCTGTAGGCATTCGCTGTTCTTCACTTCTGTCCAGTATAACTACCCCTGGCTCAACTAACTCATGGAGGGAAAACTATCTTCTTTTCCCCTGTCTAGCCACTCCTCTAAGTTAACCCTTCTAACAGTCTTCTCACTAGTTGAGCTCAGTGCCCCCATCTAGTGTCCCTTTTCTAATACTACAACTAACTATAACCTAATGTCGTGTGGCTGCACACACGTACATGCAAACAACATACATACATGTACATATAGAATACAAAAACATCAACATTTAGAAGGTGAGGCCCTTGACCTCCTTACAGTATAGGGCCTCCTGGGGGCACTCCTGTAGCGGTGGTGTCTAGGTGCAGGTTTTGGAACGCCCGTGGTGTTTGTGCAATCTCAACCAGCCACACAGGCAGGTGAACTTGTAAACATAATAATTTAACTGAAAGAGTTAACGGGGTACAGTCTCTCTCTTAAAGGCAAAGATCACAGTATATTGGGCATATGAAAATAATGATTCTACTCATGAGACAAGCAAGGTTATGGCCTAACAGGGCGGCTGGAGCAGAGTTGGCTTCACTTGCTATTAGAGGAAGTGCTATATTTAGTCTAACAATTATTACACTGATGGAAGGACCTTCACAGATTGGCTCTCTGTGGAAACACACTAAAGTGTGGAAGTACTCACGGTTTTGAGCCTACCGTTCCCTATCTCAGGGGGAAGGTTAAACAAAGTCAGTGGTGTGTCAGCCACGTGGATCTGGTCCTGACTAGAAGCAAACAGGATAGCCAGCATGCAGGAGAGCACATGTGCAGCGTTATTTCTCCTGACTAGAAGACTTCACTCCTTTGTGGAGGCGATTATGTGGAGAAAGATGTCCCCTCAGAGTGGACTTGCATGGAAAACTATGATGGGAGCAGTAGTGTTTGCTCCCTCAGGCAGCTTGAACTGCCTAGAACTGGACGTTACATCAGAAAGTGTGAGAGTCTTGAGCTGGGAGGCTCCTCCCAGCCACTTCTATGGCAGCGTGTTGTGAGGAGAATAATCAATTAACTTTCATATACACATTGGCCAGTAGATGGCAGCAAAGCACATTTATGAGTAGTCGGTATACAATGCAATGTATTACATTTTCTAACTCACAGTTTTCAAACTAATTCTGACACTGGAACAAACCTACTGCCATACGACAACTGCCTCATTCAGCAGCAGTAGAACGGGTACCCAGATACCACACAGTGAGTGCAGCAGCCACAGCAGAGCTGTGAGTGCAGAAACAACAGCATGGCAGTGAGTGCAGCATTGCCGCCTCTCCTGGCTCTTGTGTAACTGCTGTTCTGCGTGGAGCCAAGACATTTCCAGAAACGGCCACATTTATATGTTGTCTTCCCAGTTGCAGGAGAGGAGTCAGGAATGGCAGCGCTGCTGTGTCAGGCTGCGTTGGAAGGAGGTGCCATCAGGAGGTGCGGAGCATTAAGCATTTGGTATGAGGTGAATTTTACTGCCTAGTGATGCCCATGGCCTGGGGCCTGGTGAGCAGAAGCAAAGAGGGGTGTCACAGACTGGGTGAGACACGCTGCCAGCATCTCACCCAGTCCAGGCCCCCCTCTTTGCTTCTGCTCACCTGGCTCCATGCATCAGTAAGGATAGTGATGCCCTGATGGCGGCCCTAGACTCCTAATCCTCCATATGACAATAAGTAATTCTGACCACACTCATCCTCACTTCTTTCTGCAAGTGTAATCACCATGTCTGACTTTACAAAAAATGCACATGTATGGTTACACAAAGCACAGTGCAGCTCCAGAGTGAGTTTACGACCGGACTGTCCACTCTAGAGGAGGACAGAATGGGCAGGCCAGTAATGTCTCTACATAAGTATTCATTAGTAGGGGAGAGTGTGGCCGAGGAGTGAGAGGTCCCACACTATGATTGGCAGCAGCTAATGAAATACATTTTTAATGCATTAAAGGGGACTGCAGGTGACTTCAGAAAAAAGGATTACATAACTGCAATAGCTTCACCTGAGGTATCACCTATTAAATCAATTACAGTCAGTAGCGTAGCTACCGGGGGGGGGGGGCAGAGGGGGCCCCGCGCTCTGAGGGGGCCCACCCGGATTTACGCTACTGTAAACTGTATCTGGGGCAGAGCAGGGAGAATCGATCATCTCCCTGCTCTCTGCCGCTATGTTCTCTTCTCGGCCACAGGATCTGTGATGAGGTCACAGGAGCGTAGGAGTCGAGGTCACATGATCAGGGGCCTCACTGACTGTATGCAGTGCACTAGTCTATGCAGGACTCTGCTGTGCTGGTTGTCATGGTGTGCTGGATGAGGAAAAGTTTATGTGTAGGGTAAGGAGGGGTTTACAGGGTGCATGTAGCAGAGTCGTGTGTGTGCGAGGTGTACGGAGCGGAGCCGTGTGTGTACAAAGTGTACGGAGCGGAGCTGCGTGTGTATGAGGTGTACGGAGTGGAGCCGCGTGTGTACGAGGTGTACAGAGCGGAGCCACCTGTGTATGAGGTGTACGGAGCAGAGCCGCGTATGTACGAGGTGTACGGAGCAGAGCCGCGTGTGTACGAGGTGTGCGGATCGGAGCCACGTGTGTACGAGGTGTACAGAGCAGAGCCGAAGGTGTACAGAGTGGAGCTGCGTGTTTACGAGGTGTGCGGATCGGAGCCGCGTATGTACGAGGTGTACAGAGCGGAACTGCATGTGTACGAGGTGTATCGAGCAAAGCCGCATGTGTACAAGGTTTACGGAGTGGAGCCGCATGTGTACGAGGTCTACAGAGTGAAGCCATGTGTGTACTGAGTGGAGCCGTGTGTGTGCGAGGTGTACGGAGCGGAGCCGTGTGTGTACGAGGCATAGAAAGCGGAACCGTGTGTGTATGAGGTGTGAGGAGCTATGCGTGTACAAGGTGTATGGTGGGGAGCATTCATACCTCCCAACCGTCTCGATTTTGAGCGAGAGTCTGCCCAGGTCAGGAGCTTACTTTTCCGGCGGACACAGAAGTACACGGCAGATCCCCGAGGAACACTTTAAAATTTGCACGTGATGTTCCACCGGAAGTGACGTGCTGGAAGCTGACCGGAAATGAGGTAATTTCGGGAGGAGATTGTAACGGAACCATGGAGGCACTTCAAGGAATGTTTCAGATCCATCACCATCCCCTCCGACAGCTTGGACAGCTGGATCGCCTTGGACTCGGGGATGACTGCCATGTGAGGGATAAAAATTCTCCATTAAATGTCACCTGCTTGACCCAGCAGGAAGTACGGTGGCGTCTAAAAATCACTAAAATTGACAAATTCCCGGGCCCGGATGGGATACACCCCCGAGTACTGCAGGAATTAAGCACAGTCATAGATAGACCATTATTTTTAATCTTTAAAGACTCCATAATAACAGGGTCTGTACCACAGGACTGGCATATAGCAAATGTGGTGCCAATATTCAAAAAGGGGACAAAAACTGAACTTGGAAATTATAGGCAAGTAAGTTTAACCTCAACTGTGGGTAAAATCCTGGAGGGTTTTCTAATAGATACTATACTGGATGTCTGGAGAAGAATAACCTTATGACCCAATATCAACATGAGACCATTCCTGTCAGACTAATCTGATAAGCTTTTATGAAAAGGTAAGTTCCGGACTGGACCAAGGGAATGCAGTGGACGTGGTGTACATGGACTTTTCAAAAGCTTTTGATACGGTGCCACACAAAAGGTTGATACATAAAATGAGAACAATGGGGATAGGGGAAAATATGTGTAGGTGGGTTAAGAGCTGGCTCAGGGATAGGAAACAAAGGGTGGTTATTAATGGAGCACACTCGGACTGGGTCACGGTTAGCAGTGGGGTACCACAGGGGTCAGTTTTGGGCCCGCTTCTTTTTCACATATTTATTAATGACCTTGTAGGGGGCATAGAGCGTAGAATTTCAATATTTGCAGATGACACTAAACTCTGCAGGGTAATCAATACAGAGGAGGACAATTTTATATTACAGGAGGATTTATGTAAACTAAAAGCTTGGGCTGATAAATGGCAAATGAGCTTTAATGGGGATAAATGTAAGGTCATGCACTTGGGTAGAACGAACAAGATGTATAATTATGTGCTTAATTGTAAAACACTGGGCAAAACAGTCACTGAAAAAGACCTGGGTGAATGGGTGGACGACAAACTCACATTTAGTGGCCAGTGTCAGGCAGCTGCTGCAAAGGCAAATAAAATAATGGGATGCATTAAAAGAGGCATAGATGCTCATGAGGAGAACATAATTTTACCTCTATGTAAGTCACTAGTGCGACCACACTTAGAATACTGTGTACAGTTCTGGTCTCCGGTGCATAAGAAAGACAGCTGAACTGGAGCGGGTGCAGAGAAGCGCAACCAAGGTTATTAGGGAACTAGGGGGTCTACAATACCAAGACAGGTTATTACACTTGGGGTTATTTAGTTTGGAGAATTGAAGGCTTAGGGGTGATCTTATTACAATGTATAAATATATGCGGGGACAATACCAAGACCTTTCTAATGATCTTTTTACTCTTAGACCAGTGAGGGGGACAAGGGGACATCCTCTACGTCTGGAGGAAAGAAGGTTTAAGCATACTCACAGACACGGATTCTTTACTGTAAGAACAGTGAGACTATGGAACTCTCTGCCATATGATGTTGTAATGAGTGATTCCCTACTAAAATTTAAGAAGGGACTGGATGCCTTTCTTGAAAAGTATAATATTACAGGGTATATACACTAGTTTCCTTAACATTGCATTGATCCAGGGAGCTAGTCTGATTGCCGTATGTGGAGTCGAGAAGGAATTTTTTTCCCAATGTGAAGCTTACTGTTTGCCACATGGGTTTTTTTTTGCCTTCCTCTGGATCAACATGTTAGGGCAAGTTAGGATAGGATATGGGTTGAAGTAGATGGACTTAAAGTCTCCCTTCAACCTTAATAACTATGTTACTATGTTACTATGTATATGTCCTGCTCCGGGAGGTTCAGGTGGGCACTACAATGGGAGCCGGGCTGCTATATTATCTTTATAGAATCATTCTTTCTCTCTCTGTTTCTCTCTCTCTCTGTTCTTTCTTTCTCTCTCTGCTCTTTCTTCCTCTCTCTAATCTTTTTTTTTCTCTCTCTCTGTTCTTTCTTTCTTTCCCCTCTTCCTTTCTCTCTCTCTGTTCTTTCTTTCGCTCTGTTCTTTCTTTCCCCTCTTTCTTTTTCTCTAATCTTTTTCTTAATCTCTCTCTGTTCTTTCTCTCTCTCTGTTCTTTCTCTCTCTCTCTGTTCTTTCTTTCTCTGTTTTTTCTCTCTCTCTGTTCGTTCTTTCTTTCTTTCTCTATAATGTAACCCCCTTCATATGGTATAATATAGCCCCCCCAAAGAATATAATGTAGCCCCTTCAGAATATAATGAAGCCCCCCTCATAGGGTATCATGCTGCCCCCCTCATGGGGTATCATGCTGCCCTCCATTATATGGGGTATCCTGCTGCCCCCTCCATTATATGGGGTATCCTGCTGCCCCCCTCATGAGAGGTATCATACTACCCCTCATCATACGGGGTATCATG
Source organism: Dendrobates tinctorius (assembly GCF_039654945.1). Taxonomy (NCBI): domain Eukaryota; kingdom Metazoa; phylum Chordata; class Amphibia; order Anura; family Dendrobatidae; genus Dendrobates; species Dendrobates tinctorius. The sequence continues at coordinate 10,149,933 of NW_027361692.1, read as the reverse complement.
CTGCCCCCCATCATACGGGGTATCATGCTGCCCCCTCATATGGGTATCATGCTGCCGCCCCCCATATGGGGTATCATAACCATGCAACCAGGACTCACTATATAAACTAAAAAAAAACTATACTCGCCTCTTCTCCTCACTCCCACGCTGATTTCGGCGGCGGCTCTGCTCTGATGTCAGGAGCTGTGCTGCAGTCAGGCACACAGCGGGGACGCAATGAAGTGACGTCATGTGATGCTCTCTCTTCCATTATTGCGGCACGCACTGGGGGGGCCACGCTGATGCCACTGGAGTCCTGGGTTCGAATCCCACCAAGGACATCTGCAAGGAGTTTGTATGTTCTCCCCGTGTTTGCGTGGGTTTCCTCCGGGTACTCGGGTTTCCTCCCACATTCCAAAGACATACTGATAGGGAATTTAGATTGTGAGCCCCATCAGGGACAGTGCTGATAATGTGTGCAAACTGTAAAGTGCTGTGGAATATGTTAGTGTTATATAAAAATAAACATTATTATTATTATTATTTTTGGCAACAGCGCGGTCATCTGCTGAGGTTCTCTGTTTAGGGGCCCACTCAGAAGTTTTGCCCCACCCGAACCAAAACCCTAGCTACGCCTCTGATTACAGTATATGTGTTTTTTTACCTGACAGATACCATTTAAAATGGCAGGTTGTTACAATTTATGATCGTACCCAAAAGCTGTCATCCTTGACTTCTGGACGGGAAAGAGATATTAGCCCTGATGAGCAAAGTCAGTCTTGATGAGGTGGCGTGCTGGAGTCAGAGAAGCCTAATTCATTAAGTGGTGCATGCCTGTAAATGAATCAAGTGTCTGAAAAAAATAAATTTTGCTAGTCAGGAACTACAGTAAAAATTCTGGTGTAAGTTACACCACAGCTCATCATGAACTGAACGAGCTGTGACATAATGCTACCAATTTTGGTGAAGCTGGTCTGAAAAAACCTAAAGTCACAACATTTCTGAAGAACTGCGAATTGCACAAAAATGTTGGTACCTTTCAAAGTGACACATGAGAATTCTGTTGCAAAGGCTTTGATAAATCAGGGCCAGAGTGTATGCCGATAATGTATATAGATGAATGACCATGTTATATTGTAAATAACTCCTAGTTGATATGTTAAAGATATATAGAAGTTATAGACACTGTTGCACTGTTCCTTATTAGTCACATTACTGTGTATATAATACTGAGACCACTAAGAGATGAGAATAAAATGGTATAGAGAAGGGTTAATGAATATATCAAATTTATGAGCATTACAAGTCAGAATATTTACTTTACAATTTACTTTTAACCCTTTGATGTGAAACAAAATGCTGCAATTCTTTAAAAGGAAACATTAAAGACAAGTACAGTAGTTCTATAAATGATGCGAGTGATGAGTACATATTATAGAACACTAGGGGGAGCAAGTTAATCTCTCCTTATTGAAAAGGCTTGATCTGCTCAATGCATTATTTTACAGATCCGAAAAGTTCAGCAGAGATCAGAGTTCATCATCTGCATTTCAATCATAGACAAAACATGTACAGTCTAGTTTTGGATCATTCCGTGTTGCACACAGTAAAATAATATGCTTAGCGTGTGGAATAAATTTTCTATGAAATGCTTCCTCATCTTAGTCAGCACATTCTAAATGAACATGCAGAAACTGCTGAAAAATTAGACAATAACTTGATAGTGTAAAGTAAAAAAAAAAGAAAGGATTGACTGACTTCATGTCATTTCTAAATAACTTATCAGTCATTTGGATGAAATAATATGCTCTTTATGCATTCAAAAAGTACACGTCCTAAACATGCTAACCATTTTTACCACAATGTGTCATTATATTACATAGGTAAGTACAAATAATCAGCTACCTGCTTCATCAGATCAGCCACTAGCCAGCCAATAAGGCTGAACAGATTCTTAGTTTACTTCACTTTGAGAATGTGTAAGTGAATTACAGACATGGCTAATGTTTGGCGAATCTCAAATCTATTTGCAGATTGACTAAACACCAATTAGTTCAATTAGTTAAATCCACTGTCACATACATATAGCTGCACACTGCATTCTTGGGGAAAATAAATAATATAAATGTCCCGACTCTGTTGTCGGGTGTTCTGGGACCAGGTGCTCCTTTCCTGTCCCTAAGGCTAATGATGCTCTAGCTTGCCCTGTTTCCCAGATTACTTCTGATGGTGAAGGCGCCAGGGCCACATACCTTGTCTTAACTCCTGAATCCTCCCTCCACCTGTACCCTTCCTCCACCCGGGGAAGAGGGGAGTAGTAGTGTGCCGTAATACACTAACCAGACTTAACAAGGTAATACAAACAGGGGTTGGAAAATGCCAAACATACAAATATATACACACATATAACAGAGGAATGCACTGGGGAGTTGAGGATAGGGAAAAAACAAAGTAGGAGAAGAAAATGAATTATAACACACTCGAAACCAAGCAACAGTCACAGATAAATCCACCAACTGCCTACTCAAATATTCACCAGCAACAACCTCCAGTCATGCAGCAAAAGATAGCTCTGACATGTGTGTCAGTCAGGACCCAGATTATATAGGAGATGGGAGTTCCTAACAATGCACAGCTGAGATGATTAGCTCCAAGAGCTCTCAAATGAGCAGATTAACCCCTGCACTGCTTAAAGAAATATACACAGGTTAATATGAAGGTGAAGTGCTTCTATTCAGCGCAGGAGTAGTAGGAATCAGACGCTGCGGTCTACTGCCTCATCTCAGTCGCGGTAAACCCGTAACAATAAATATGTGTGTCTGGTAGTGTGGCCTTTACAAGCTGCAACTGGAGTCATGCTGTATTCCTTTCTTCAATCAAGACCATCATTTCAGATGATAAAACGCAGAAAGTATGACCTTCTGTGCCTCTCATCAAAGTCATGAGTTTTATCAATATATCATACCATAGTAAGCCAGAAACTAACAAAAAATTGGTAACAGTGAATCATATATTAATTATACGATTTACTTAATCTATATATTTCCATTGATAAATTCTAAAAGGGGTTGTTCAATATCTATAATGCCCTTTAAAAATATCCATATTTTGAGCCCTAAATACTTTTGTAACTTGCTTTTTTATAAAATTCCCTACTATTCTCTCAATCCTGCTTTTTCTATTTCCTTTCTGTAATGTATTGATTGAAGGCAGTGTCATGCAGAATGTCACAGAGTGTCACAGGAGGATGGCCCTTCAGTCACTTCTCTCCTCTAAGACCCATGCCTGAAACAAGACATCATCAGTGGGTGCACTTTCGGTCATTGCCATCTGTTATGATTGGGTCACCGAGGAGGAGAGCAAGACCAAGCTAAGCCACAGAAAACCAGAGAGGTTGGTAACTAAGCGGAATGCAGACCCCTGATTCTATCCACACAACTAGCAGTAGCAATGGAGAGTACCTACAATGATCCTAGATGCCTCGACACAGCCGGAGAACTAAATAAGCCTAAAGCAAGAAAGGAGAAATCTAAACTGCCCCAGAGCAGACCCCAAAGGAATAGATAGCCCCCAAACATATATTGTCGGTGAGACGATAACACAAACGCAGGTAGGAAAATAGACTGAGCAAACGATGGGGCCCACACTAACTAGACAGGACAGGAAAGGAAAGACACTGTCTGCAATCACGCAAAAAACCCTACAAAAAATGTCCAACACGTCTAATAGAAAAATGCTGAAGTCACTCGACTTCGCCCACTATATCAGCACTCTGGTATATTTTGAAAGCAGAGCAAAAAGAGGCCAATCTAATAAGGGACAAACTGGCACAAGCAGTAACATAAGGATGGAAATTCAGCACAGCCCCAGCCGGAGCTGGCTGACCACACAAAACCAAAATAGACAAAACCAGAACAAATGTGAACAATAGCAAAAGAACACTTAGCTGAGCATGCAGGGACTGAGCTGGAAACCAAGACCTCAGGAGGCAGGAAAAAATCACCAGCAGGGATAGAGTGAGTCGGCTGTCTTAAATCCAGTCAAAGACTCCAGATCTCCAATCGTCCTCCTCATTATCAGGTGGCAGGCCTCTGTTAATTAGATCAGCTCCATTACCTCCAGTAACCACCAGAGAGAGCCCGGAAAGAGAACTCGCGACCCCTCTGTCAATATAACCAGCTCCACTACCTTCACTAGTAACCAGAGGTAGGCCAGAAAGCAAATTCACAACAGCCATCCCTTGACCACATTCTGTTTCAAGGGGTTGATAGAGAAAGAATGCCACCCACATCCTCTGTTGTCCCTCCTTCTAACACCACCACTTTTTTCCTTAAATGAAACCTCATCAGGGAGAGGTGATAGAAGCAGGGTGAGTGACAGCAGAATCAACCCACAGCCTCTATCCCTGTCTTCAAATGAAATGTTATCAAGGGATGGTGCTGGTGTCACTCACTCTGCTTCTATCATCACCCCTTGATGATTCATGTGAGGGCCGTTATAGAAGCTGTGGGACAGCATTGCTGTCACTCACACTGTTTCAATCACTGCTCCCTGATGATGTCTCGTTTCAGAGAACGAGGCGGCAATGTCAGAAGCAGGGACAGTGGCAACGGTGACTTGAAGATGTGGGTGGTGGGAACCGAAGAAGTGTGGCGGTGGCCGCTAAAGCTATAGTAAGGAGGCATCGAAGAAGTCCGCCGGGGCCACTGAAGCTGTGGTCAATTCTCCATCAATCCACTGGAGCAGAGAAACTGTTAAGTGACCGCAGTGCCGCCTTCTGATGATGTCCAATTTGTTTTTATCCTGAAGAAGTGGTCAGAGTGATTCTGAAACATGTTGACAATAAACCAATATTCCACATTCCAATGTGGTTTGTAATTTCTCCAACAGCACAGGATACTTAAATTTCATATGTTTGTGCAGTGTTAGCGAAGTAAGGATTATCCAGTGTCGGCACTGGGAGCAGGCGATCATTTGACAGTAAGTATGTGATTCGCATATATTCGGCCACATTCTGACAAGACGGGACGGCATAGTTCAATACACTTGCATTGACCAAAGTCGTGTATGTCTAGTCGGCATGTGAACGCGCTCACCACTCCTGGTGTCGGCACATAGAGTGACTGCAGATTTATACCCTAACGCTGACAACCCAAGTTGTAAATTAACATTTTATATTTGCCCTATTCTTAAAGCACAGAGTATTATTTATTTTGAAGATACAAAATATTTTCAAATAAAGTTTTATTGCTATTGGGGAATGACTTTGTAAATCTCTCACTGTCTTCCAGTTATTACATACTGTATTGTGCTACTATTTGGTGATTAAAGAGGACTTCTCATTGCAGCCCAAAACAGCCAGTTTTACTCTAATTTATTCTCAATTTTGACTTGGTGACATATCTTAATCTCTTAAGTAAAACATATTGCTAAACTGAACATTGTAGATTGATAAAATCCAACTTCTGAATATGAAACCTGAACTGTTCATAAATCTAATATACTGTATAAAGCTCAGTGTGTGTATGTATGTATGTATGTATGTCCGGGATTGGCATCCGCACCGTCGCAGCTACAGCCATAAAATTTGGCACAGTCACACGTCTGGACCCAGAGAGCGTCATAGGCTATGTTTGAGGCAAAATTTTAACCCCGCGCGTTCAAATTCACCAAACAATTTTGCTCATATCTACATAATGGGGAAAAAGTGTATATATTGGCATCTGCACCGTCGTAGCTACAGCAACAAAATTTTGCACAGTCACACGTCTGGACCCCGAGAGCGTCATAGGCTATGTTGTGAGGCAAAATTTTAACCCCACGCGTTTGCCCCTATCTACATAATAGGGGAAAAGTGTTGGAGGCAAATTGACAGCTGCCAGATGTGAACAAGTGGGACCTAAAGAATGACAGCGATGGCGCCAAATTATATATACCGTACAGTTGCTAAGGTGGGGCCCTGGCATAGGATACTCACCACACGGGGACATGAACACACACACAAAATGCGCCACACACTACCACATGCTTCAACACATATACCACCCTCAGCACACATTTCACCACACATACACCAACCTCGCCACATAAAAGTTGAAACCCAAAAGTCGCCACTCAAAACTCGCCATGCTGTCCCAGAGCTGTTTAAAAGATGAAAAATGAGCTGTGATTGGTTGCTATCAGCAACAGTTTTCTTTGTAGACAGTTGTGGTAACTGAGGCCTATTATACTTATCATTTGTATGGTGTTATCGTCCTTCTGTAAAGCTGGAAATAACACAATTTATTACCGTGCCAACACAGACCACCCTCTGACACAGACTGCAGGGGGAGCCCAGTATCACACAGGATAGGATTAGATACACGGCTCAGCAGTCAGTATCACACAGGATAGGATTAGATACACAGCTCAGCAGTCTGTATCACACAGGAGAGGATTAGACACATGGCTCAGCAGGCAGTATCACACAGGATAAGATTAGATACATAGCTCAGCAGTCAGTATCACACAGGATAGGATTAGATACACAGCTCAGCAGACAGTATCACACAGGATAGGATTACATACACTGCTCAGCAGTCAGTATCACACAGGATAGGATTAGATACACAGCTCAGCAGTCAGTATCACACAGGATAGGATTAGATACACAGCTCAGCAGTCAGTATCACACAGGAGAGGATTAGATACACAGCTTAGCAGTCAGTATCATACAGGAGAGGATTAGAAACGCAGCTCAGCACACAGTATCACACAGAATAGTATTAGATACACGGCTCAGCAGACAGTATCACACAGAATAGGATTAGATACACGGCTCAGCAGTCGGTATCACACAGGATAGGATTAGATGCACGGTTTTTATGTGCAATATAATCATTATAATTTGTTATAACTAACCACAGTTGGTTACTATGCCCAGGCAATGCCTGGGCTCTTCAGCTAGTAACATTATATAACTGGAAGAGAGAAGAATTAGATTTACAACCTCATGTGAATGACAGGTGGCCACTGAAGACCAGAACGCACAGCTGGAAAGATACTAAGGATAAACTAAGTTACTGTACTTCACTTTTTCATTGACTGAAACAGCAAATACAGAAACTGGTCTGTTCATCTGTATGCAAAGAGCCGATCACCAAAAATACTGCACATGTAGTATAGTGTTACCAGCTACCATACACAAGTACAAAGTATTTTCGGTACAGTTTAATGGCTCTGTTTTACTATTTGCAGTATATACACTGCCATACGCTATAGAAGGTTTCATGTGACTAATCAGTGAGCGCTCTGAACACAAACCTGGCAATGTGGCTGTAAACAGTGTGTCTCATCCCTTATACACAACCTGTCAGACTGCATTCAAGCCGATTTCATTATTCAAATATAGTTTCTATATTTACATGCTTTCACCGTAGAAAAAATGTGTGAAATGCTATCAAAAGAAAAAATTTTCATCGACCAAAGCACTATATCAATATTAATTTAGCTAAAACTTTACTTTTAATAATTAATATAATATAAAAAGAAACAAACATAAAATCATACAGTCAAAAAGACTGCTTCTGCTGTTTGGCTGTAATAAAGAAGTGCAAGGTATCCCTAATGTCCAACTGTTAATCCCCTACCTTGCTGCGGAGGTTGGCACCCTAAGACTTGCGCAGTTCTATATTATAGCCAAACAGCAGAAGCAGTCGTTTTGGCGCCATGATTGTATGTTTGTTTCTTTTTTATATTATATTAATTATTAAAAGTTAAGTATTACCTAAATTAATATTGATATAGTGCTTTGGTCGGTGATAATTATGTATTTATGGTACATGGGAAAAGATCAAATTACGCATGTACCAAATTAAATGGAAAAAAAATGCCTGTGTCTATTTATGAGAAGTGCACACTTCTGGATTAGATGTTACTTGTCTTCCAAAATCAATAATTGTATTTTTACTATGGAAAAAAAGAAAAAAGAAATTAATATAAAAGTAACAGATCTCTCTCTACTACTTGATTTTTTGCCTTTTCTGAAGATTGTAGTGCAAGCTACTATACAATACTTTAAGTTTCTACTTGAAAAAGCTAAAAAAGCTATGTTAGAATCTCACAAACATACAGAACTTTTGAAGTTTCATACTTTGAACATATCGAGTATATTCGTGAGAGTACATGATATCAAGACAGGTTTTGATATCTATAGAGAGTGAGCCAGCTTTTTTTTGCTCAAATATTCCTTTCCTATAAGCTGAGATGTCATATACCTGCCAGTCAATAAGTTATAATTATTTTATTTATTCACAGTTCCATTTTCATGTATTGTATATAAGGGAATCATTTTCTTACATTTGTTTGACTTGTTTTATAACATGAGGTAGATATGAGAAACTGAAGAGGATGTAAAATTGGTTTTAGTTTCTACTCACATTTTAGAATGCTCATACGAAAAGCATTTTTACCAGCTTGAAGTAAGGGAAAGCTAACTGATTCATTCATTTTGTATGGGCCAGTTTTAAATAGTGGGACAGTGATAGTTTGATGTTCAGTTTCTAACCATTGTCTGCAAAAAACAAAAATCCACCCACTCGTCCTTCAGACCAAAAGTGCGAGTTGGATAAGAAGTAATTATAAAATAGAGATGAGTGCATCTTTTGACATCTGAATTATCCAGATTCGACTAATTTTGCAGGAAATTCAATTTGCCACAATTTGATTCACGGCAAATCAAGAGTACTCTAAAACCTCCAATTGCCTTGAAAAATGAGTATGACACTATTGTCTTATCCTCACACACTAATCTTCTTCACTGCTGTGCTGTCACAAACTATCCATACAGTTTCTTAAGTGATTTATGCCTTTCTTTAGTAATCTTTACCGTTAAGCTGCTTTTATACAGGCTGTTATGGTCCCTTCTGATTGGCTGTGGTATACCTTGTGATTAGTGATGAGCGACCATGCTCACCACTCCATGATACTCGATTGAGCATCGGGGTGCTCAGGTATGCTCGAGTATCGTGGATGTTCAAACACAATGCTCCAGTCCCTGCCCGGCATGTTTTGCGGCTGTCAGACTGCCAGTTCTGCTATTCAAAGACGCCGGGTAGTGACGTCAACGCTTATCATCGTCGCCAGGTCTCGCTGAGTGCAGTGAGACTTAAAGGCTCTGATGAGCATCGTAGTCACTGCCCAGCACCTCTGAATAGCAGTCACTTTGCTGCTATTCACAGATGCCGGAGACTGTTTAGAGAAAAGTTGACCACACTGGACCTCCATGGCATAATTTTGCATAATAAATTGGTTAATGAGAGACTGTTGTCTTTATTTCTGTCTTTTTCTGTCTTTCAGGTATCCTTTTGTGGGCTACTTCGAATTCGTTGGATTACTTCTAACATGCATGGGATTGTTTTTATTTTTTTAAATAAATTGATGAATGAAGCATAGTGTGGGTGAGTCTTTATTCAAATAAAGGATTTTTTTTCTGTGTGTGCGTTTTTATTTTTTATTACCGGGTTAGGAATGGTTTGCCACCATATCAGGGCAATCGAGAACAGCCGGGCAAAGAGCCAGAGTTAGCGCATTTCAAGAGATGCACCAATCTAGGGGAAGTTGCAGGCTTGTATTTTTAGGCTTGGAAGGGTCCAATAAACAAGGATCTTCCCAGCCTGATAATATTAGCCCACAGTTGTCTGCTTTACCTTGGCTGGTTATCAAAAATAGGGAGGACATCATGTCATTTTTTTATTATTTATTAAAACCAGGCTAAAAACACCTGTGTAGATGCACTTACAATGTAAGTGCTTTTTTAACTGTGGATTTACTGCATCTAATGCAAGTCTATGAGGAAATTCCACTCAGAAGACTGAACGTTCCCACACGAGAAATTGACATGCTTCGGCTTGGAAACCCGTAGCGCAGATGAGTTTACACAATGTAAAAAAGAAGTAAAGTGGACATGAGATTTCTATTAATCCCATTCACTGTGACTGTATTGTACAATGCAGCTTTTTAGATGCAGTGAAAATACGCTGTATCCAGAATGCTAGTATTACTGATCATGGGCATGCATCCTTAGGGGTGGAGGAGGTGTTTTTTTTTTCTCTTTTTAATTTTGTCTTAAATGCAAGTTATTATATAGGAAAGAATGTTTCCTAACATTTTTTCCTGTAAAATCCATTTTACCTTCAGTTTTATATGTTTTATTGTCAGTCAGTAAAAGTGGAGTAATACTCTGACAACGTTGTTCCCAGCAGAAACCTGGGAGTCAGAGATGCGTTCAAGCGTCTTCCCCATGCTGATCCCATTCAATTTTAGCACTGTTTCCATTTATTTCAATGATTTTCCTGCCTCCCCTGCACTCCTGTTGGGGTCTTCCAGAAAAATGCTCAAGTATTACTCGAGTGGAGCCCAAGGAAGCGTCAGACCTGCTCGATTCGAGTACCGAGCACTCTCCCATTTTAGTGCTCGATCACCACTACTTGAAATATAATAGCTGCAAGGCATTATGTGAAAGTCTAAAACCAATGCCTAGGAAAACATATATCAGTACATTGTAGTACATAAGGTGGTGAACTCAAGAGATCTAAATATATTTAAAGTTATAAAACAAATCAATACATAATAAATTATTAAAAATGCCTTACTGAAAGGGACGCAGAATGGGCCTAATCCAAACAGGATTATGTATACATAAGAAAATACATGGAGTACAGTTGGAACAAGTTCAGAAAAGTAGTTTTCAACAAATTTCCATCCTTGTATCTGTAAGGAGGAAGACAAGGCTGCGGGTAACTGTACCATGCCGGGTCTGGAACTGTTAAGGCTGCCTCCCATGTGCCTGGGGGAAGAAATGAGGGCTGGACCATCCTCATGACCTGAGTAGAAGGGGCGAGATAAAAGAGAAAGTGTGCGGTGCCAGGAAGTTTGGCGTGAACCAGCAGCGTGCAGCAGGGTGTGCAGTGTGCTCCATCCCCTGATCACCGGCGCTGCGACAGGCAGCGTTCGCTGGCTCCCGCCATCTTCAGCGGGACCGTTGGAGAGAGAGGTGTCATGTGCCCAGTGACTGTAAGAGATAGAGGTGCCGTGCGCTCAATGACCATGAGTACTGTGCACGTGCAGAAGAAAGAAGGCCGAGTACCGGACATTCGCTTATAGCATTCCCTGCCAGTTGCTGAACGCCAGTCCACATTTGGCTCTGGGAGTTCTGCGGCCCTGTTTGCCTGGGTGGCACGGGTTTATGGACTAGAGGCTCAGTGGAAGGTATCGGAGACCGACCGCTGCCGCCAGAAGATGGACCATCATTTAAAGGACCCCATCTGTGGACATCTTCCTGGCCGTTGCCGGTGCTACAACCCCTGCGGGATCATCTGCAGAGGCGGAACCTAAAGGAAACAATAAGTTTGACAATTGGACTGCTGCTACTCTGCATTTTGTGCTCTTGTTTTGTTCCTTGCATTAACTCTTTAAGCATTTATCTCCCTGCGAGGAGCTTATACTCTGTTAAATTAAATTGTTACATTTTGTTAACCCTTGCTCTGTCTCCTGTCCATCACTGCATCCCCCAACCTGCTTACACATCCATATTCAGTGCTTTGAAAAACTTATTCCTACCCTGTGAACTTTCCCACATATTTTCACATTACATCCACAAACTTAAATATATTTTACTAGGATTTTACGTGACACACCAACACAAAGTAGCAAGCATTAATAAATCATAAAGGAAATGATACACAGTTTTCTAATTATTTAAAAATATAACTGTAAAAATGTTGATGTGCATTTGCATTCAGTCCTCTGTAGTCTGAAGCCCCTAAATAAAATCCCGATTGACCAACTGCTCCAAGAAGTCACATAATAGTAAATTGAGTCCCCCCCGTGTGTAATTTATTCTCAGTATAGCTTCAGATGTTCTGTGAAGGCCTCAGAGGTTTGTTTGAGAACATTAGGGATCAAACAGCATCATAAAAAACAATGAACACACCAGACAGGTCAGGGGCAAAGTTTTGGAGAAGAGTAAAGCAGGGTTAGGTAATAAAAAAAATAGGCCCAAGCTCTGAACATATCATGGAGCAGTGTTCAAGCCATCATCCAAAAATGGAAAGAATATGGCACAACTGCAAAAATACCAACACATGGCAGTCCACCTAAACTGACATCCCAAGCAAGGAATGCACTAATTAGAAAAGCAGCCAAAAGACCCATGATCACTCGGGAGGAGCTGCAGAGATCTATATCTCAGGTGGGAGAATCTGTCCTCATGAGTTGTATACTCCACAAATCTGGCCTTCATGGAAGAGTCTCAAAGTCTCTGTGACGGAGGTCGAGAAGTTACTAGCGCTACATGAACTTGGAACATCCATCTTGAGTCACACTCAGGGTTGCTGTGCAGTGGATGGCAGAGGTCTACATCAAGGACTTGAGAAACTTTATGATATGATCCTCAAGAGAAAGAAGATGTTGAGACACAGCAAAAAGAAGCGGTGAATGCTCTTTCTGTATTTTCCTTCATGGAAGAGTGGAAAGAAGAAAGCCCATTTTTAAAGCAAGTCATAAGACGTTTTGTTTGCAGTTGGCAAAAAGCCATGTATGTGGATGAAGATGCTCATGTCAGATGAGACCAAAGTGGAACTTTTTGAGCTATTTGCAAAATGCTATGTGTGGCAGAAAACTAACATTGCACATCACCCTGAAAACACCATCTCCACTGTTAAACATGATGGTAGCAAGCATCATGCTGTGGGGATGCTTTTCTTCAGCAGGAACAGTAAAGCTGGTCAGAGTGGAATTTGATTTGGGTTAAATATAGGGAAATCCTGTAGATGGAATACCTGTTAGAGGCTGCAAAAGACATGAGACTGGAATATTTGTTCACCTACCAGCATGACAATTCCCTTAAACATAATGCCAGAGCTACACTGAAATGGTTTAGATCAAAGCATATTGATATGTTTTAATGACCCAGTCCCAGTCCAGAACAAAATTCCATTGAGAATCTTTTGGCAAGCCTTGAAAATTGCTGTTCCAGCCAATCTCACTGAGCTAGAGCTAGTTTGAAAACAACAATGGGCAAAATTGTAAGCCTCTAGATGTGCAAAGCTGGTAGAGCCATGCCTCAAATGACTTGAAGCATACAAAGTATTGACTACAGGGAGCTGAATACAAACACATGTCACAATTTTCAGATTTAGATTTTGTAAATGATTTGAAAGCCATGTATAAATTCCTTTACACGTCACAAATTCTTGGTGCTTTGTGTTGGTATATTACTTAAAAGCCCAATAAAATATATTTAAGTTTGTGTGTGTGTAACATGAAAAATATATGGAAAAGTTCACAGGGTATGAATACACTATATATAATATAAAGCTAAAGTATTAGTGCAGCATTATAGCAATATTTGTACAAAGGTTATAGTACCTTGTTTAAATGGAGCTGTTGCTTCAATGGTGCGTCAGACCCTGTGCTCCCCCACCCACTCCCATAGAGGGAGACAGGGCCTGATGCACTATTAAAACAACAGGTCCATTTAAATAAGGTACTATACCCTTTGTACAAATATTGCTATATTGTATGTTGCACTGTAGCTTTGTGCTATTGTGGTGCCCCTGAGGGTTCAGTTGCCACAGAGGTACTGCACCTCAACCAGAGGTGTGGTACTCCTCTCTCGGGTAAGGAGGGGGCACTACCCAGAACCCCCGACACTTGCATCCAATACCATACCTCTCAGACGCAGGGAGGGACTAGGCAGAGGGTGTGGGTGGAGAAAGCAGCAGAGAGAGCTGAAGGAAGTGACAGTTAGAGGGAAAGAGAGCAGTTGGTGCTGGGGACTTGAGCAGTGAGGAGCTCAGCCCTGGACCAGCAGACAGCGGAAAGAAAGAAAGGAAAGACAGAAGAACAGAAAGATAAGCTTCAGTGGAAGAGAGGAAGAAGGGGTCCTAGGGGCAAGGGTAGTTAGGAATTCATCCGTGGGGCCCGCATCCACACCGACCGTAGTCGGGTGGAGGGACCAGGTCGCAGTAAGGGGACCGGCCCCGGTCTAGTGGAGAAACTGAGGACTCAGCTAGCTAACAGGAGGCCTCGGTGTCTATACATGCTACTGTAAGGGAGGGCCAGAACCGTAGTCATGACCTGTACTCTGGTGGCAGCTGAGTAGAGCCCTTTCCCTACATGAAATAATACTATACTCCTCGGCATACCTGCATCTCCAGATTCATCTTCACCCGGCACTTCCCAGGCCATAAGGGTCCCTCATCTAGACGACCCCACCAATGGAGACACAGTCCGAGACATCTTTAACACTTTCTTTACCTAGAATTTTGCACGTTACATCCACAGTTGTTACATCATAACATTTGCTTGCTTCTTGATCTTTCCCTTGCTTGTTGTCACTTTGGTGCAGTACACGCCCGGACCGGACCGTACTAGACTGCTTTCCAGTTCCTTCCAGGTCTGACCTTACTACAATGACTTTTCCTTCAGCCTGTTTTACCCCAGACATGAATTCATCAATCACTACATTTGGTGACCCCCGGTGAAGCATCTAGCTCGTCTGTACCGATCTCGTTGAAGTGCTAACTCTTTTCATCTCCTTAGTCCAGCCAACTTCTGCCCTACAAGAATTTGCCCAGACAGTGAGATGCCACATCTACCTTTTCCTGTTCTGACCCACTGCTAAGACTTGCAGTGGCCATGGGTAACGTGGGAAAAAACGACTTAACATTATATGGCTGACAAGCTGTCCGGGCCTATAACCCATGCAGACTCTTGGGCGCCCTGGCCCCATCTCACTAAACCGTTCTTCAGCTCTAACTTTAACTCTCGACAGCCCCTCCTACAATTAACCCTCTATGAACCTCCTATCAGACCCCACTAGTATGCTCCCACCTAGTGGTCTGCAACATAATTACAACTACCCAACCTATGGGGAACTATATACTAAAAGATCCCTCCTCTACTGTCCCAAGAAGGAAGCACTAACTTTCCCTGACAATACACACAAATGACACATAATATACATGCAATATTATCATACAAGAGCATGAGGCAATATATACAGTTGTCTATAGAATGGTAACACATTCAAGTGGCAATACCATAAGGAATAAGCGGTAATACATAATTATAAATGTAGCAGTACCGCAGGCAATAATCATAAAAACATGTCTGCAAACGTTAAGAACTGGAAGACAATCAGAGGGAAGGGAGGCATGAGAGACATAATATCTTACCCTCTTACACTACAGCCACATCTGCACACATTCACTGAAAAGGCAGCCATATAGGACACTGTGTGGCAGGCGCAGGGCAGTAGAGGTGGGGGCCAGTGCAGAGAGATGGCCAGGAAAGGAACATCTGAATGGGGTTCTGACACGGTGTACTTCAATTTACCTGAGAGCTGTCTGGACCACAGACCCTGAGGACACAGCATCCCGGTTGGGGATTGTAACATCAGAACTGTGAGTAAAACCTGTGAAGACTGCACACTGCTGTGTCCTCCAATTTATTTACTGTGTCATTTGCCCTGCACTACAACCACAATCATCACCATCGTATCACACTACAACTGCCCTGGGGTTTAGCTCTACCTGTGGAGAGCTGTAACAACTCTGCTGCATCACCATCAGCCCCTGCGGTCTCCTCAAGCAGTGTCGGCTAACATCTCCTATTTGCCGAATACCACAGGAGGCGTCACGAATCATCTCTTATAACCTTAATTATTGTTTTAGGATTAGGTCCATTCTGTGTCCCTTTCAGTGAGGTGTCTTAATTTTTAATATTTTATTATGCATTGATTTATTTACATAATAAAGTTATATATACTGCAGTTTGAAATATCTATTGAGTTCATTTCCTTATATCTTACAGCAGGGGTGGGTAATTAATTTTCCTGAGGGGCCACATGAAAGACCGTGACTGTTGTGGAGGGCCGAACCAATATGCCGAAATTCATTCTACTCAATATTAATATCAATATATTATAATTATATAACTGATAATTATATTATTAATTGTATCACTTAATATTGAACAGATTTAAGTATGGTAACATCCTCCTAAATATCATTTGAAACCAAGTACAGCACCTTCTGTATATTGTATGAGCCCCCTCATATATTGTAAGAGCCACAGACACAGCCTCCCTATATACAGCATGAGCCCCACACAGCCTCCCTATATATACTGAATGAGCCCCACACAGCTTCCCTATATATACTGCATGAGCCCCACACAGCCTCCCTATATACACTCCATGAGCAATTTTAACCAATCCGTGCAATGCAAATTTAATAATTTTTCCATTTTTTCTCATAAAAATTCAACACAGATTTGATTTACATTGAACTTATTTGCTCATATCTAATATAAAACTCATGTTAATTTGCAATAATAAGAAATCCACAAGTTTTGGAGTCATCTAGTAGTCCCATACACATCACTCTTTTGCCTTACATCAAAGCTTTTACCCTCTTAATATATTGCAATCATCATATTACATAGCACTGTGTACTTACGATTGCTCATTTTGCCTTTCTAACCAGCAAATTCTTCTCTTTTCCACTAGGTCTATGATATCACATGATTAAAAACTGACTAGCTGAATCCTTCTAAGCACTATGTAGAAACAGGAGGTCAATTTTTTTTCATCAGTCACTGCAACGGTCTATGGCAGGGGGAGGAGGGAGCTGTTGGGTCAGGATATGAAGTGGGAATGATAAATGCAGGGAAAAGAGACTTCCTGTTTCTACCCAGAGCAGAGAAAAGAGAAGAATTAACTGGATAGAAAGTCAAAATGAGCAACTGTAAGTGCACAGTGCTGTATAATATGATTATTGCAATATATTAAGAGGACAAAAATATCGATTTGAGTGCTTATTTAAGTGTGTATGCCAGTTAAACTTCTCATGTACTCCCTGTGATGGAGGTAAAAAAAAGTGTCAATTTGGTCATGGTCACTATATATCATTATACTGAAAAAAAATTAATAAAGACGAAGAAAAATATCACATCAGCTCATCCTGTAAAGGCATTGTTCAATCTAATAAGGGTGCGATGCACGGACAGAGGCCACGGTCAGGCTCCTGGGTGATATTGATCAGGTAGAAAGCAGGAAGACATCCAGCATCCAGCTCTTAATCATTCAGAACCTTAATGATCGAAGCGCATAGGCGTAGTGTGTTTATTTTGATTTTTCCCCTTTTGATATTAATTACTAATAAATGTTTTTTATAGTCCTTTCCTTGGCGGTTGTTGGATGTCTTCCCACCTTCTACATGTAAGAAGTAAAGTATAGTATGACATAATAGACTACACCACTTGATAAAGGGGATTCTTTAAAAAATGTTTCTGTTAAACACATGACATAGTAGTTTTTGGGTGATAGATGCAACTGTAATGCATGTTTTACAGAGATCCATTTAATAGATACATCATGAGCTTTACAATATCTTTTCATGAACCTGGTGGCATGGCAGTCTATGAAAAACTGTAACAAATGCCATACAATGGCATTCACCAGCCATAGACCATTATGGCATCTCTTTATTGGATACATCCATTTGAGCGGATGCTATATTGATAATCCATAAGAGTATCTGCTCAGCTGATACATCCATTGTACCACTGTTAGGTATCCATCTTGTTGGACATTATCTAACATACGGTATATGTTGGGAGCTTTTCCTAGCCTATTCATTATAATGAAGGCCACTGGCACAATGTGACCATAACCTTTTTACATTTCTCTCCTGTTTGCTTTGTAAGTCAGAAAATCCCTCATTCTACATGGTAAACATGTCAAAAGCGTTCCTCACTGGGCTGGTATAAACCAGTATTCAGCAATAAAAATTAAGTATTTAATTAAACAATAAACTGTGTTCTTCTATCTTCCTGTAAAATATGTATCCATTAAATAAACACCATAATAGTTTATTTGTGAAGGATGCCACTGTAAGGTATTCAGCTAAGCCAGATTCTCTTTCTCCAGTTAGAGTCCTTGTTGAGAACACACAGAGGTGAGTCACTAGAGTGTAGGGTACATCCAATTGACGTCACCTTGTCACTATTGGGTGGCTTATATGTTTGATACAAAAAATGTTAAGCACCTGACTTTTTTAACGTGTGTAGCAATAGTGGAATTCATGTGTTCATTGATTGCAGTGTGCTGACGCATAGTGTATGTATATATGACTGTAAGGCATCTGTCATAGGCATCCATTTAAAGGATACATCATGAGATTTTCAACAGCTCCATCCATCACCTAAACAATATTATGACATTCACCTAACATCATAAGACATATCCATTAAACAAATGCTATAAAGAGCCTATGGGTGGTGAATGCCACTGTTAGGCACTCATCATAGCTTCCATTTAATGTACTGCACTAGCGGGTGCTTTCCTCAGCCTTTACATTAAACAAAGGCCATTACACCTAGATATATCATTGCCAGACCTCTACATGCCTAAATTTTGTTTGGGATAAATACGGTAGGATTGAAAGAACCAGAAAAAGTATCCAAATATGTTAGAAACATATTACTTATTTAAAAACTGAAAGCAAGTCTTCCCAAAACAGAAGCTGTATAGAATAATGCAATGTATTCATATTCTTGAGGAGGCTCACAGTGTTTCTCCATGATTTGCTGGACTGTAAAAACATAGTGATGTCAATGACTAAATGGTTTACTCAGAGTGAAAAATAAAATTATCTATAGGCAGTAATATCTTTGGGAGTACCCAGGCCCGGATTGGTAATATAACCAACCGGGCATTTTCCGGCTGGGCCGCTGTCATATGGGCCGCGGGCGGCAGCGCCCGATCATCTGGCCGCTTGCCAGCTGATGCGCTGTTGCTCCTGCCGCCGGCCCTCTGCAGGCACGGCGGTTATAGTTTCCAACCCTCCCGCACTGCAGGGAGATAAGCCACCACGCCCCCCCACGCAAACCATCCTCGCCGTAGCATGAGACCTCCCCGCCGCAGCCACTCACAGCGTCGCTTGCCTGCTCTCTTCTCTGTTCACAGGACGTGTGATGAGGTCACAGGAGGAGAAGAGTCAGGGGTCACATGATCAGGAGCATTTGTCCAGTCCCCTGATCATGTGACCCCTGACTCCGCCCCTCCTGTGACCTCATCACAGGTCCTGTGCGTTCAGCCTTGCCTCTTGGTGTCTGCAAGACTCTGCTGCCTCTTGGTGTCTGCAAGACTCTGCTGTGCTGTTGTCATGGTGCTGGATGAGGTACGTATGTGTGGGTTCAGGAGGGGTTTACAGGGTAGATGTAGCAGAGCTGTGTGTTTATGAAGTGTACGAAGTGGAGCCGTGTGTGTACGAGGTGTACGGAGTGGAGCCGTGTGTGTACGAGGTGTACGGAGAGGAGCCGTGTGTGTACGAGGTGTACAGAGCGGAGCCGTGTGTGTACGAAGTGTATGGAGAGGAGCCGTGTGTGTATGAGGTGTACAAAGCGGAGCCACATGTACGAGGTGTACGTAGCGGAGCCACTTGTACGAGGTGTACGTAGCAGAGCCGTGTGTACGAGGTGTACGAAGCAGAGCCGCACGAGTACGAGGTGTACGGAGCGGAGCCGCGCTTGTGCGAGATGTACGGAGCAGAGCCGTGTGTGTACTTGGTGTACGGAGCGGAGCCATGTGTATGGGGTATACGGAGCGGAGCCGTGTGTGTACTTGGTGAACGGAGCGGAGCCGCGTGTGTATGGGATATACGGAGTGGAGCCGTGTGTGTACAGAGTGGAGCCATATGTGTACGGGATGTACGGAGCGGAGCCAAGTGTGTACGAAGCATACAAAGCGGGCTTTTCCCACAGACACCGGAGTACATGACGTTCCACCCGAAGTGATGTGCTGGAAGCTGACCGGAAATGAGATAATTTCTTGAGGAGATTGTGACGGAACCAGGAATGCTTCAGATCCATCACCGTGTCCTCCTCCGACAGCGCAGAAAGCAGGATCGCCTTGGAATCGGGGATTTTTGCCATGTGAGCGGATCATGATATGTCCTGCACCGGGAGGCTCAGGTGGGCACTACAATGGGAGTCGGGCTGCTATAGTATCTTTATAGAATCTTTCTTTATTTCTTTCTCTCTTTTTCTTTCTTTCTCATTCTCTGTTCTGTCTTTCCCTCATTTTCTTTCTCTCTCTCTGTTCTTTCTTTCTCTCTCTAATCTTTCTTTTTTCTTTCTCTCTCTCTGTTCTTTCTTTCCCCTCTTTCTTTCTTTTTTCTTTCTCTCTGTTCTTTCTTTTCTTTACTTCTTTCTTTCTCTCTCTGTTCTTTCTCTGTCTGTCTCTCTCTGTTCTTTCTTTCTTTCCCCTCTTTCTTTCTCTCTCTGTTCTTTCTTCTTTCTCTCTCTCTGTTCTTTCTTTCTCTCTCACTCTCCTTTCTTTCTCTCTCTTTTTTCTCTCTCTCTGTTTTCTCTCTTCCTTAGTGCCAGTCAGTGTGCCCATAATGCCAGCCACTGTGCCCTCAGTACCAGTCAGTGTGATCAGCAGTGCTAAATGGGTGCGATTAGGCGTGGACATGGGCATGACTAGTTGCAAAATGGGTGTGGCCAGGCGTGGCCTAAAATTTGCAGTCTTTATCCCTCTTTCCCTTCTTCAAAAGTTGGGAGGTATGATAGGGGCAGCTATGACCAGGGGGTCTGGTTGCCCAATGGATAGCAGTTCTGCCAGGAATTCTGTCACTGTGCGTACAAAAGGGGACAGAGCTTTGGAAGGAGTACTGTACCTAAAAGCAATAAATAGGACTGAGCTGAAATACTGGGCACAGCTCTGACTACATGTTATATAGTCATGTTAATCTCCTCTCACTTCTTGTAACCTGCAAGTGTACAAAGATATTATACAGTCGCCATGTGACTAGTGGGCCTGTGTAACTTCAAATGCCAGGGCTGAATTTTAGTCCCAGTCCGGCCCTGGGAGTACCCATAGCTTGCACCTTCACCCGCTTCTTAGCTACAGTATAGGTTATACATATTCATCACAAATAGCCTGCTAAGACTCTAATAAGTCCGCGTACGTGTACTTTCCTCATTCATCTATTTTAAGTTATTCAGCCCACAAGACATCCCCATTAAGTGAATGTACCATACCTAACATACAGTGGCATGTAAAAGTTTGGGCATCCCAGTCAAAATTACTGCTATTGTGAACAGTTTAGCAGGTTGAAGATGAAATGTTCTCAAAAAGACCTAAGGTTAATCTAATATATAAAGCTCAATGTTGGTGTCTATGTACAGTATGTATGTATGTATGTCCGGGATTGCCATCCACACCTTCGCAGCTACAGCCACAGAATTTGGCACAGTCACACGTCTGGACCCCGAGAGTGTCATAGGCTATGTTGTGTGGTAAAATATTAAACCTGTGCGTTCCAATTCACCAAACAATTTTGCCCCTATCTACATAATGGGGAAAAAGTGTATGTATTGGCATCTGCACCGTTGTAGCTACAGCCACAAAATTTTGCACAGTCACACATCGGGACTCCGAGAGCGTCATAGGCTATGTAGTGAGGCAAAATTTTAACCCCGCGCGTTCCAATTCACCAAACAATTTTGCCCCTATCTACATAATGGGGAAAAAGTGAAAGGAAAAGTGTTGACAGCTGCCATATGTGAACAAGGGGGACTTAAAGAATGAGAGCGATGGTGCCAAACAGTATATACCGTACAGTTGCTAAGGTGGGGCCCTGACATGGGATATTCACCACACACGGGACATGAACACACACAAAATGCACCACACACTACCACGTGCTTCAACACATATACCACCCTTAGCACACATTTCACCACACATACACCAACCTCGCCACATAAAAGTCAAAACACAAAAGTCGCCACTCAAAATTCGCCATGCTGTCCCAGAGCTGTTTAAAAGATGAAAAATGAGCTGTGATTGGTTGCTATTAGAGTTGAGCGATACCATCCGATACTTCAAAGTATCGTATCGGATGGTATCGGCCGATCTTTAAAAAAAGTATCGGTATCGCCGATTCCGATACCGGAAGTCCCATTCAAGTCTATGGGACTTCCGGTATCGGAATAAGAAAAACCCTTTCCTGCCCTTGTACAGCCTCTCTGGGGTCTGTACGGGCCTTTCGGGGGGCTGTGCCGGCCTGCCAGGGGGTCTGTGCAGGCTCCGGTGGTCTGTGCCGGCCTGCCGGTGGTCTGTGCAGGCTCCGGGGGGCTGTGCCGGCCTGCCGGGGGGCTGTGCCGGCCTGCCGGGGGGCTGTGCAGGCTCCGGGGGTCTGTGCAGGCATCGTCCGATGGGACTACAAGTCCCATCGGGCGATGCCTGCTACCATGACAGTGATTGACACATTAGCCAATGATGGGACAGTAGTAGTCCCATCATCCGGTTAATGTGTTAAATGTAAAAAAAAAAAAAAAAAAAAAAAAAATTACATGCTACATTCATACTACATACTACATACATGCTACATTCATACTACATACTACATACATGCTACATTCATACTACATGCAACATACATACTACATATATACTACATGCATGCTACATATATACTACATGCATGCTACATACATACTACATATATACTACATGCATGCTACATACATCAGTATGCATACAGTATATATGTAGCATGCATGTAGTATGTATGTAGTATGTATGTAGTATGTATGTAGCATGCAGTATGTATGTAGTATATATGTAGTATGTATGTAGCATGCATGTAGTATGTATGTAGCATGTATGTAGTATGTATGTAGTATATATGTAGTATGTATGTAGCATGTAGTATGTATGTAGTATTTTTTTTTTTTTTTTTTTTTTTTTAACATTTAACACATTAGCCGGATGATGGGACTACTACTGTCCCATCATTGGCTAATGTGTCAATCACTGTCATGGTAGCAGGCATCGCCCGATGGGACTTGTAGTCCCATCGGACGATGCTTGCACAGACCCCCGGACATCAGCACAGCCCCCCGGCAGGCCGGCACAGCCCCCCGGCAGGCCGGTACAGACCCCCACAGGGTGCACAGCCCCCCGGCTGGCCGGCACAGCCCCCCGGCAGGCCGGCAGAGATCCCGGGCAGTCCACACAGCCCCCCGGCAGGCCGGCACAGCCCCCCGGCAGGCCGGCAGAGACCCCCGGAAGGCCCGAAATGACGGCGCATCATGATGCGCACACACCGCGCATCATGATGACGTCAGGCCGTCAATCAACTGAACTTCCGATTCCGATGCCGAATTCCGATATTGAAAAAATATCGGAAGTCGGTATCGGAATTCCGATACAGCAAGTATCGGCCGATACCCGATACTTGCGGTATCGGAATGCTCAACACTAGTTGCTATCAGCAACAGTTTTCTTTGTAGACAGTTGTGGTAACTGAGGCCTATTATTCTTATCATTTCTATGGTGTTAATGTCCTTCTGTAAAGCTGGAAATAACACAATTTATTACAGTGCTAACACAGACCACCCTCTGACACAGACTGCAGGGGGAGCCCAGTATCATACAGGATAGGGTTAGATACACGGCTCAGCAGTCAGCATCACACAGGATAGGATTAGATACAGAGCTCAGCAGTCAGTATCACTCAGGATCGGATTAGATACACAGCTCAGCAGTCAGTATCACACAGGAGAGGATTAGATACACGGCTCAGCAGTCAGTATCACACAGGATAGGATCAGATACACAGCTCAGCAGTCAGTATCACACAGGAGAGGATTAGACACATGGCTCAGCAGGCAGTTTCACACAGGATAGGATTAGATACATAGCTCAGCAGTCAGTGTCACACAGGATAAGATTAGATACGCAGCTCAGCACACAGTATCACACAGAATAGTATTAGATACATGGCTCAGCAGACAGTATCACACAGAATAGGATTAAATACACGGCTCAGCAGTCAGTATCACACAGGATAGGATTAGATGCACGTTTTTTATGTGCAATATAATCATTATAATTTGTTATAACTAACCACAGTTGGTTACTATGCCCAGGCAATTCCAGGCTCTTCAGCTAGTAATTATATACAAGTGCTGTGCAAATTAATTGGGACAAAGCATTTTTGAACACCTGTTCAAAGCAGTTAAAACTGGTTTGAATCACTGACTGGTAACCAACTTACGATTTTACTTTTAAAAAAATGCTTTGTCCAAAATAATTTGCACAGCACTGTATTTCCTTTGTATTTTAGGCAAACAATATATACTGACATTTTTTCATTTGAAAAAATTACAAAAAGAAAAATGGTCCGATGAAAAATTTTGGGCACCCTTGGAGATTTGTGTGCTTAGAAAACTTTTACCAAGGTTTCACATCTTAATTAGCCAGTTAGGGTTTTGGTTTGTTCACTATCATCATTAGGGAAGGCAAGGTGATGCAAATTTCCCAGCTTTATAAAAACCCAGCCTCCTCTAACCTTATGCCAAAAAACAGCAGCCATGGGTTCTTGTAAGCTGCTGCATGACACTCTGAAAATGAAAATGATTGAGGCCCACAAAGCAGGAGAAGGCTATAAGAAGATAGCAAAGCGTTTTCAAGTTGCCCGTTCCTCATTTCAAAATGTAGTTAAAAAATGGCAGTTACCAGGAACAGTGGAGGTCAAGATAAGGTCTGGAAGACCAAGTAAAATTTCAATGAGGAAAGATTGCTCGTAGGATTGCTGAAATAACAAATCAGAACCCCCACTTGACTGCAAAAGACTTTAAGAATGATTTAGCTGACTCTGGAGTTGTGGTACATTGTTCTACTGTTCAGAGATACCGGCACAAATATGGTTTTCATGGAAGAGTCATCAGAAGAAAATCTCTTCCACGTCCTCACCATAAAATTCAGCGTCAGAAGTATGCAAAAGAACATATAAACAAGCCTGATGCATTTTGGAAACAAAAAAGGGCATAGAATTTCAGGAAAAGCATGGGGTTGGACGAATCATGCTTTGGGGTTGTGTTGCATCCAATGGAACAGGGAACATTTCATGGGTAGAGAGAAAAATGCATTCAGTGAAATTTCAACAAATTCTTGATGCAAACATAACACCATCTGTAAAAAGCTGAAGTTGAAAAAAGGATGGCTTCTTCAAATGGATAGTGATCCTAAACACACATCAAAATCCACAAGACTGCCTCAAAAGGTGAAAGCTGAAGGATAAACTATGACCCTCACAGTCCTCTGATCTGAATATCATTGAAATTCTGTGGCTTGATCTCAAAATAGCAGTACATGCAAGGTGACCTAGGAATCTCACAGAGCTTGAATAATGTTTCAAGGAACAAGAATTGAAAGACTCTTGTCTGGCTACAAAAAGCGTTTACAAGTTGTGATAGTTTCAAAAGGTGGTTCTACTAGGTGCTAACCATGCGGGTTGCCCAAACTTTTGTATAGGCCCATTTTCCTTTTTGCAATTTTTAAAATGTAAAAGATGATAATATATATGTTTTTCCCTAAAATACAAAAGAAATGTGTCATCTTTAACTTTAGACCTTTGAGAGATCGTTTCATCTTCAACTTGCTTAACTTGCTTAACTGTTCACAGTAACAGTAATTTTACCAGGGGTTTCCAAACTTTTGCGTGTCACTGTATAGCCAAAAAGACTATAGGGAAGAGCATGGTTTGGCAGTGTAATGTACAGCACTCTAACCATACCGACAGATTTTGTAGATTTGCTTGACAAGTACTCAAGAGATATACAGTAATTTCACACATTAATTTAATCCTTTCACAACCATGGATGTACTCAGTACAACATGGTCGGCTAGTACATACCAACCTTGGATGTACTGAAGACATCCTAGCAATTTTGCACCAATAGGAGCTGTGCATGCACGATTGCCGCCGGGTGATCAGCTGATATGACAGCTGACATCTGGCACTCACTGCTCCCTAACCCCCTAAATGCTATCGATAACGATCGCAGCATTTAGAAGGCAGAGAGAGGGAGGGGACTCTTTCTTCACTGCCCAATAGTATAAAATTCTGAGGCACATGTGGTGTCAATATGATCACTGCACCCCTAAATTAATTCATTGGGGAGTGTAGTTTATAGATAGTTCTTATCCCTGTGGTGTGGTGTAGTATTTCATACAATATGATATGATATGGTGTATCCCCACTGATAAAGACTTGACCTGTGTTAACATGAGGTACCCAGAATAATGGGTTCTAAATTGGACATGGATCTTTTCACAGGTGCTGACAAAAGAAGGTTCCACACAGTAGGTTCTGGTGTGGAGCTATCGCTATCAAATGGTGGCATAGTGGTAGAAGCTGACACTTCCATGTCTAAGCATGGAATAGGCTATTATCTGGCCGAAAACGGCATTTTGCCTGTCGCTTCAGCAATCACTATTAATAAATCCTCACGTGAAGCATAATTTTCAACTCATACGTGTGCAGTGATTTTTTTGAACTATTGTACTTGAAATTCTGTCCCCCGCCAATTGCTGAGGGGCAGCTCCTATATAAAGTTCCCTTGCCCCATGGGCGGGGCCAGAGCTACTAGCAAAGCTCCTGAACTTTTCTATGTGTGTTTTGTGTTCCTGAACCTCTCCTGTCTATGTTTTGGTACCAAAGTTCTTGCCTTGATTCCTGTTTTGTCCTGTTCCTGTGCCTGTCCTGGAGGTGGTATATCCAGGCCTGAATCCTTGATCCTGTACCTGTCCTGTACCTGACCCTGTCAGAACTGCATCTGCTGCGCTGTGTTCCTTTAATCGCTCTGTGTCTGGAGCCTTGCACCCAGTGACTCTGAGTCTCTTGTAACCAGTGTTTCTGCTGAGCATCTACTACCCTGTGCTCTGACTACCATGCAGTGCTAGCTTCATGCAGGCCCAGCAATCCTGCAGTTCTAGCACCATCACGCTTGAGTTCCTTCCTAGGTCCGATGCCTGCAGTCTGACGACCGCAGTCTGGAATCTGATGACCGCTGCCTGGAGCTTGGAGCCTGATGACCACAGTGGTGCCTGTAGGTCGTGTCGGATATCCGGAACAACTCCTGTCTGATGTCTGCCGGTGATGTCCTGTGTGTGACCCTGATGTCCTGCCTGTGTCCTGATGTCCTGATGTCCCTGTGTACCCTGATGTCCTGCCTGTGTCCTAATGACCTTGTGTACCCTGATGTCCTGCCTGTGTCCTAATGTCCCGCCTATGTGTGCCTGGGTGGTTCCCTTCTGGGAGGTGTGGAATCGGGAGCCTGACATAGTCATGTTTGGTTTATGTACTGTGTGACTTTACTTTAGTAAACTTTACATTCTCTATACCTGAAGTAGTGTGGTGTAATCAAGTCCTACGTGTCTTCTCCTTGTCCACATGCTCAGCTGTCACAGAATCCCTGTCGCTGCCCTTCCCTTGTTTGGGTAGGCCCGGGTCCCCCTCTGTGGTATAGAGGGTCCATATTTCATCCCCGGGGGATGTCCGCCCTATGCCATCGTGGTCGGTCAGCGTGGGGGCGTGTTTGGGCTGGGCCGCGTCTGCAGCTGCTGTTTTTCGTGACAGAGCCATTATGGATGGAGACGGCCGTATATTAGGAGGAAGGGGTATAAGGAGGTGGCGGAGAACCTTGGTTGCTCCCTCCTTCCTTATATGTCAGACATATGTTCCCTCTGCGGTGCTCTAATAGTTGGCCATGTATTAATGTGTCTATATGTCTATTATGGTACTACTGTTTATTGTATGAAGTTCCCTTTAATTCCATGTCTGTGTAGTGTATTGCAATATGTTATCTGGGCCTATGTGCAGATTAGGGACAGAAGTGGTTAACAAGATGAGGTTGGGTCAGCAGCCTCAAAGGAACAGGAAGTTCCTCCCCCCAGTGAGTGATCGGGCAGGCTTGCCCAGGGCAGGATGCTCCTATGGCTAGGAGCAGAAAGTACCCCGGACGATGGGACAAAGCTGCTGCAGACATCTGCCTCAGTCTGCTGTGCAGTGTAGACGGACCCTGGGATCGAGGGACCGTCATCTGAAAGACTGTTGTGGCTTTCCAGTTTGGTAAGAAGCCACTGATGCTGACTGGCCTCAAGTAGCTGCAGGGACAGAGTAGGAAGCACTATTTCATGTACAGTAAAGTTTTCCCTATTGGATCAGAACTGTGCCTGTTGTGTTTATCCTGGATCCTCACTCTCAGTGGCTGCAGTGAGCATGGAAAGAACGTAACCGACTGTGCTGTAAAATTGGGACTGCCCCTGTCTTTTTCATGTGCAAGGGGCCGGGGTGCTTCTGGACTGTTGCTTTAATAGACTCAGTCATGACTATCACCATGTGCCACCTTTTTAGAGTGTCACTGCTGAAGTATTAGAGGCTAGATATGTAGCACTGAGGTTGTTAGTTTCAGTAATATAAACCTAGGAAAAATAATTCAGCATCAGTGATGAGAGGGGTTAATTAATCAGCCATGTTTAGTGCTAGGGTGATTGGATAGCTGTAGAGTGGGAGGATTCCAGAGGATAAATACCCAGCTTTCTAGAGCATTTGAGTGTGGGTGGCTCTGAAGATGTGTGCTGGATGTATGGCGATTGCAGGTGTCCTGGGTTGAATGTCCTTTGTTAAAGATCAAGGAAGCAGGACTCTAAGCCTGGTGGGCTAACCCAGCACTATTTTATGGACTTGTTATTTTATGTTTTACCTTCTGCCAGACAAAGGCTGTATTTGTGTTTTTGGTGATGTGGTTAGTGAAGATTAATAAACCAGGTGAACTTTAAATGGTTCAAAAAGTTAAATGGTTAAAACTATTTCTGTGTCTATCTCTTTAAGAAGCTGAGTGAATTGACTTACCACAAGGGGTTAAAAGGAAGGTGCCATAAAAATGTTACTCAACAATAGTGTAAAGTATTGATGTTTTATTATTTTTTTAAAAATATTATTTGTTTCTAATTAAACCCTTTCCGACGTTGGTCGTAATAGTACGCCGATGTTGGACTCCCCCTGTTTGGTGAGGGCTCCGGTGCTGAACCCGCACCTTTCTGGGCACATGACAGCTGATTTATATGTGATCCACCCGCGGCTGTTAACCCATTAAATGCCACTGTCAATCTCTGACAGCAGCATTTAACTCACTCTTCTGGCAAGTGTGCCAGAAATCTCACCCTTCGGTGACCCTGTCATGTGATCGCGGGTCATCGATGGGTTGGCATGACAGAGATTTCCAGCGGACCTCTAGGGTTGTCATAGCCAGATTGCTATGAGTGCCACCTATTGGTCGGCGCTTATGGCAAGTGAGCATTTCTGCTACATACAGACAATCTGATCTCCTGTATGTAGAAGAGCTGATAAGGTTATGGCAACTTCTAGTCTCCCATGGAGACTATTAAAGCATGCAAAAAGTAAAAAAAAAAAATTAAAAATGTAAAAAAAAATAAAAAAATAAAAGTTCAAATCACTGCCTTTTGCCCCATTCAAAATAAAACAATAAAAAAAATCAAATAAACACATATTTGGTATGGCCGCGTTCAGAATCGCCTGATCTATCAATATAAAAAAAAGATTTAGCCTGATCATTAAATGGCGTAACGAGAAAAAAAGTTAAAATGCCAGCATTACGTTTTTTTGGTCACTGCAACATTGCATTAAAATGCAATAACGGGTGATCAAAAGATCATATCTGCACCAAAATGGTATAATTAAAAATATCAGCTCAGCGAGCAAAAAATAAGCCCTCACTCAACCCGAGATCATTAAAAATGGAGACTCTACAGGTATCGGAAAATGGCGCAATTTTTTTTAACAAACTTTGGAATTTTTTTCACCACTTAAATAAGAAAGAACCTAGACGTGTTTAGTGTCTATGAACTCTTAATGACATGGAGAATCATAATGGCAGGTCAGTTTTAGCATTTAGTGAACATGGTAAAAAAAACTCCCAAAAACAACTGCAATGGTGGCGTCTGTTCTGCTCCTAGCTGCAGAGGAACTCACATACAATGCTACTGTGAATAAGCAGCATAGCCAGTGTCTGTAGACTCTATGAAGCTGCTGTGTCTTCACAATTAGATTGAGAGATGTTCCTTTCTCTGGAGTCTAAGCTGTAAACTGTTTTTGGTGGCAGGACACTCTTTCCACTATTCTTACTCTTCAAGGCAGTATGAATCTCTAAATAATTAGCCATCAATCCTGTAGACAACTGTATGATTGTTGTACTCACATGATAGTTCCAACTCAGCCACACTGACCTGTGACTTATGAGTCCAGGGGAAACAGAGTTGATTTCCTCTGACATTTTGTATTTAAGCACAATGCAGCAGGTGGAAAGAGTAATCCAAACAGAGAAGTACAACATGTACATCCAAACATGGCTACATCAAACTGATGAGAAAGAGGAGCAAAGGCTAACATCATCAACTACAGGAGAGAAGAAGGGACAAACTTACAGGAGCAGGGCTACTACCTAGCAACAGCAGAATGCAATGCATAACATAGAGAATGCATAACAAGTTGCTCCCATTCATGGAACACAACAATGTCATAGAAGGTTGAATAAAATGATAGCTTGATATCTGTGATCTGAAGTCTTATTACAGAAAAATCGATGTTTCTTATTAATAATAATAATAATTTTATTTCTATAGCGCCAACATATTCTGCAGCACTTTACATTTTAGAGGGGACTTGTACAGGCAATAGACATTACAGCATAACAATAATCACATAGAACAACAGATACCGAAAGGAGTGAGGGCCCTGCTCGCAAGCTTATAATCTATGAAAATAGATTAATATGTTAATTAGCTTTTAAGATCTATTGGACGGACACTGATATGCATAAGAATCTGCCTCCAGAGCTTATAATAAATGAAAGAGCATTACCAGTATGAAACATGTCATTACTGACAGTCTGCTCTCCTGATCTACATGTCTCACAGTGGCAATGTCCCAATTCATTTAAAAGAAATCTGTCAGCAGGTTTTTGTTATGTAATCTTAGGACAACATAATGTAGAACCTGAGACATGGATTTCAGGGATGTGTCACTTATTAGGCTGCATGCTGTTTTTTACATACAATTAAGGTTTTATCACCAAGATATTATCACTTCCCAGACTACAGCTCATGGGAGCCCTGGTCTGACCATGCCTCCAGCACTGATTAGCATCTTACTATCAGTGCACAATGTACCCAGAAAGTTGGGGTGTGAGTGGGGTTAGCTTTCTAAACTCTTCTACACACTAAATCTAAAAACTCTGTGTCACAAATGCTGCTCTCAGTAAACTAAGTGATACATCTTTGGAATGAGGCTCTCAAATGAGGTAGCAAAAACCTGGTGACAGATTTTCTTTAAAATAAACTGTGGAAGCAGATTCCAAGAGAGATCTTTATGCTGCCCATAGATCTTAACAACTCATTTACATATTTTCAGGAATAAGCTATCAGATTGCAGATATTATGGTATAATTTTATGTAACTTGCTGTGACCTGTATGCTCATATAGATGGCTTAGGTGTGTTGATCCTACTGACAGATTCCCTTTAATCCATTTGAAAAAGCATGACCATCTCTATATGTAAGTAGAAAAATTTTCAGTTTTACTGTATATGATGTAATAGATTCTCTTCCAAAGACAGATTAACACGAGAGCAATAAAACAGTAATATCCCAATGTGATGCAAAAGGATTACACATTTCTATAAAAAGGGAAATCCTCAGAGTAATATACGTTATCTTTGTGATTGCTCAAAGCCTCAAATACTCCTAACAAAGTCTGTGTAGGGATTTGATCAAGATACAATATATACAGTTGTGGCCAAAAGTATTGACACCCCTGCAATTCTGTCAGATAATACTCAGTTTCTTCCTGAAAATGATTGCAAACACAAATTCTTTGGTATTATTATCTTCATTTAATTTGTCTTAAATGAAAAAGCACAAAAAGAATTGTCCTAAAGCCAAATTGGATATAATTCCACACCAAACATAAAAAAAAGGGTGGACAAAAGTACTGGCACTGTTCAAAAAATCATGTGATGCTTCTCTAATTTGTGTAATTAACAGCACCTGTAACTTACCTGTGGCACCTAACAGGTGTTGGCAATAACTAAATCACACTTGCAGCCAGTTGACATGGATTAAAGTTGACTCAACTTCTGTCCTGTGTCCTTGTGTGTACCACATTGAGCATGGAGAAAAGAAAGAAGGCCAAAGAACAGTCTGAGGACTTGAGAAACCAAATTGTGAGGAAGCATGAGCAATCTCAAGGCTACAAGTCCATCTCCAAAGACCTGAATGTTCCTGTGTCTACCATGCGCAGTGTCATCAAGAAGTTTAAAGCCCATGGCACTGTGGCTAACCTCCCTAGATGTGGAGGGAAAAGAAAAATTGACAAGAGATTTCAACGCAAGATTGTGTGGATGTTGGATAAAGAACCTCGACTAACATCCAAACAAGTTCAAGCTGCCCTGCAGTCCCAGGGTACAACAGTGTCAACCCGTACTATCCGTCGGCGTCTGAATGAAAAGGGACTGTATGGTAGGAGACCCAGGAAGACCCCACTTCTTACCCCGAGACATAAAAAAGCCAGGCTGGAGTTTGCCAAAACTTACCTGGAAAAGCCTAAAACATTTTGGAAGAATGTTCTCTGGTCAGATGAGACTAAAGTAGAGCTTTTTGGGCAAAGGCATCAACATAGAGTTTGCAGGAGAAAAAAAGAGGCATTCAAAGAAAAGAACACGGTCCCTACGTCACGTCACCGTCAGACTTGGGGACGGCTCTTCCTGCCTCGGCCACTAGGAGGCGCCGTGGTTTCCCCGTGGGTGGTGGTGACAGAGAAGGGGCTCCTGCGCAGGCACCTGGTGGGTGCAGGCTCCGCTCCTCTGTCAGCCATGAAAGGGTTGAGGCATCACCATCTGGCCTGGTCCTGGGGGCGGTCCGAATGGCGTCATCAGACTGTGAGCCTGTGAGGGATAGCCTGATCCTTCAAATACCTTGGGGCCTGTCTTGCAGGCCGCCAGATATAGTCTTGGTTTCCCCTGTGTGCTAGTTGTTATTTGCTATCTTTGATTCTGACCTTTGCCTGGATTTCTGACTCTGCCACTGCCTAACATTCTGTACCTCTGCCGTCCTCCTGGTTTATGACTCTGACCTTGGCCTGAATTTGACTCTGCTACTGCCTGCCGTTTTTGTACCTTTGCTGCCTGCCTGGTTAAGACTCAGATTCCTGACTTCGCCTTTGGTCCCGTTTTTTAACCCCTCTCTGACGACCGTCCTGCTCTGGCCCGCTGCTCATATTCAGACAGCGCCTCCTGGGCTCTGCTGTAAATCCAGGTCCCTGTATAGGGGTAAAGGGTATCGGGGTTGCTCGGGGTGCTGTCTTACTGCAGCCCAGACTTGCAGGCGGACGTCACAGTGGCCAGCAATGAGTCCAGACCTGAATCCCATAGAACACCTGTGGAGAGATCTAAAAATGGCAGTTTGGGGAAGGCACCCTTCTAATATCAGGGACCTGGAGCAGTTTGCCAAAGAAGAATGGTCTAAAATTCCAGCAGAGCATTGTAAGAAACTCATTGATGTTTACCGGAAGCGGTTGGTCGCAGTTATTTTGACTAAAGGTTGTGCAACCAAGTATTAGGCTGAGGGTGCCAATACTTTTGTCTGGCCCATTTTTGGAGTTTTGTGTGAAATGATCAATGTTTTGCTGTTTGCTTCATTCTCTTTTGTGTTTTTTCATTTAAGACAAATTAAATGAAGATAATAATACCAAAGAATTTGTGTTTGCAATCATTTTCAGGAAGAAACTGAGTATTATCTGACAGAATTGCAGGGGTGTCAATATTTTTGGCCACAACTGTATGATAGTAGTTAAGAGCTAGTTCGAACTTATCTTCACCAAATACATTTTTTCTTACAAATCCACAATCTTTACAATCTTTGCTATAAATGCAGGGGATGTGATTCCCACCACATCCAAAACATATATGTTATTGTACTACTAATTTAAACAGATTTTCCTTTATGCTTCCCTTACTCTTATTGTAAACTTGCAATATGCATTCTGCAGATGTCTTCCTTGGGTTTCAGAGAGGTCTGGGAAAAAGATGGAAAATTTGATCCTAAAGAAAACATTCTACTTGCTGTAGAAGGACTACTTCTTTGACATGTCATACCCATATAGAGAGGAAGAGTCAACCATCCTGTGGCTGAAATATCTAATAGAGGATTGGAAAGGATTTGTTGCATTTGTCCCCACTGTGCATAGACCGTAAGCTAACCTTTTCAAAAGACATAGCAAAAGAAAAATAAATATTGTGTCTTCCGACAAAACTATTTCTAAGTTATGGTTCAAGCCACAATTTTTAGCTTTTCTTTAACCCCTTCATGACCGTGGTAGTTTCGGTTTTGTGTTTTCGTTTTTCGCTCCCCTTCTTCCCATAGCCATAACTTTTTTATTTTTCCGTCAATATGGCCATGTGAGGGCTTGTTTTTTGCAGGACGAGTTGTACTTTTGAACAACATCATTGGTTTTACCATGTTATGTACTACAAAACAGGAAAAAAAATTCTAAGTGCGGTGAAATTGCAAAAAAGTGCAATCCTACACTTGTTTTTTGATTGGCTTTTTTACTAGGTTCACTAAATGATAAAACTGGCATTATGATTCTCCAGGTCATTATGAGTTCATAGCAGGCCCGAATTGAGCATCTGCCGAGGCGGGAAGATATCCAGAGGGCCGGCAGGTCACCACCACAAAGTAGGCCGCCGACCCTTTAAAACTTCTGTGTCAAGGACCTATGTGCACACAATGTCTAGTTGCACGTGTTGACAAGGTCCATGGCCGCAGCGGTGTTTGCGCACAGACTCAGGTCGCCACGGCCCTTGTCAGCGCATGCAGCTAGACAACACAGAGGCCTTCACACAGAAGATTTCAAGGGCCGGTGGCCCACTTTGTGATGGAGACCTGCGTCAGTGTGCAAGTATGGCTGCGGACGTGGCCCTCGTTCGTGCGTGTGCACGGTTGCTGCCCTCTTCAGCGCGGGCAAACAGGAGACCGTGTGCGCACACAGGGCCAAGTATTTGAAAAGGCCGCCATGGTGCAGAGAGGGCACCTCCATCTGTGTCTGATGCTGGCCTGCCTGTACCAGCATCAGAGAACACTCACCAAGTCCAGCAGAATCCTCTCCTCTTGACAGGACCCGCCTCATCTCTTCATCCTCACCACATCTCAGGGACTTGGGTGAGTCCCAAGATGAAAACTTTTTTTATGTACTGTATATATATATCTATTATATAAAGCTCAAGTGTTTGTATGTATGTATGTACAGTGGGGCAAAAAAGTATTTAGTCAGTCAGCAATAGTGCAAGTTCCACCACTTAAAAAGATGAGAGGCGTCTGTAATTTACATCATAGGTAGACCTCAACTATGGGAGACAAACTGAGAAAAAAAAATCCAGAAAATCACATTGTCTGTTTTTTTTTCATTTTATTTGCATATTATGGTGGAAAATAAGTATTTGGTCAGAAACAAACAATCAAGATTTCTGGCTCTCACAGACCTGTAACTTCTTCTTTAAGAGTCTCCTCTTTCCTCCACTCATTACCTGTAGTAATGGCACCTGTTTAAACTTGTTATCAGTATAAAAAGACACCTGTGCACACCCTCAAACAGTCTGACTCCAAACTCCACTATGGTGAAGACCAAAGAGCTGTCAAAGGACACCAGAAACAAAATTGTAGCCCTGCACCAGGCTGGGAAGACTGAATCTGCAATAGCCAACCAGCTTGGAGTGAAGAAATCAACTGTGGGAGCAATAATTAGAAAATGGAAGACATACAAGACCACTGATAATCTCCCTCGATCTGGTGCTCCACGCAAAATCCCACCCCGTGGGGTCAGAATGATCACAAGAACGGTGAGCAAAAATTCCAGAACCACAAGGGGGGGGTCCTAGTGAATGAACTGCAGAGAGCTGGGACCAATGTAACAAGGCCTACCATAAGTAACACACTACGCCACCATGGACTCAGATCCTGCAGTGCCAGACGTGTCCCACTGCTTAAGCTTGTACATGTCCGGGCCCGTCTGAAGTTTGCTAGAGAGCATTTGGATGATCCAGAGGAGTTTTGGGAGAATGTCCTATGGTCTGATGAAACCAAACTGGAACTGTTTGGTAGAAACACAACTTGTCGTGTTTGGAGGAAAAAGAATACTTTGCAACTACTTGAGTTGCATCCATCAAACACCATACCTACTGTAAAGCATGGTGGTGGAAACATCATGCTTTGGGGCTGTTTCTCTGCAAAGGGGCCAGGATGACTGATCCGGGTACATGAAAGAATGAATGGGGCCATGTATCGAGAGATTTTGAGTGCAAACCTCCTTCCATCAGCAAGGGCATTGAATATGAAACGTGGCTGGGTCTTTCAACATGACAATGATCCAAAGCACACCGCCAGGGCAACGAAGGAGTGGCTTTGTAAGAAGCATTTCAAGGTCCTGGAGTGGCCTAGCCAGTCTCCAGATTTCAACCCTATAGAAAACCTTTGGATGGAGATGAAAGTCCGTGTTGCCAAGCGAAAAGCCAAAAACATCACTGCTCTAGAGGAGATCTGCAAGGAGGAATGGGCCAACATACCAACAACAGTGTGTGGCAACCTTGTGAAGACTTACAGAAAACGTTTGACCTCTGTCATTGCGAACAAAGGATATATCACAAAGTATTGAGATGAAATTTTGTTTCTGACCAAATACTTATTTTACACCATAATATGCAAATAAAATGAAAAAAAAACAGACAATGTGATTTTCTGGATTTTTTTTTCTCAGTTTGTCTCCCATAGTTGAGGTCTACCTATGATGTAAATTACAGACGCCTCTCATCTTTTTAAGTGGTGGAACTTGCACTATTGCTGACTGACTAAATACTTTTTTGCCCCACTGTATGTATGTCCGGGATTGGCATCCGCACCGTCGCAGCTACAGCCACAAAATTTGGCACAGTCACACCTCTGGACCCCGAGAGCGTCCTAGGCTATGTTGTGAGGTGAAATTTTAACCCCGCGTGTTCCAATTCACCAAACAATTTTGCCCCTATCTACATAATGGGGAAAAAGTGTGTGTGTATCAAGCCCCGCCCCTCATTATGATGTAATAATGGTTGTCATGGTGATGCTGATGTCATCATAGGTTGCAAGCCCCGCCGCTCGTTATGATGTCATAATGGTTGACTATGGGATGGAGGATGTGTGATGGGTATATGGGCACTGGACTATGCGATGGAGGATATGTATGACGGGTATATGAGCACGGGACTATGGGATGGCGAGTATGTATGATGGGTATATGGGCACGGGACTATGGGACGGAGGATATGTATGTTGGGTATATGGGCATGGAACTATGAGATGAAGGATTTGTGATGGGTATATGGGCACTCGACTATGGGATGGCAAATATGTATGATGGGTATATGGGCATGGGACTATGGGATGGAGGATGTGTGATGGATATATGGGCATGGGACTATGGGATGGAGGATGTGTGATGGGTATATGGGCACTCGACTATGGGATGGAGGATATGTATGACGGGTATATGGGCATGGGACTATGGGATGTAGGATGTGTGATGGCTATATGGGCACTCGACTATGGGATGGAGGATAGGTATGTTGGGTATATGGGCACGGGACTATGGGATGGAGGATAATTATAATTTGTTATAACTATCCACAGTTAGTTACTATGCCCGGGCAGCTCCGGGCTCTTCAGCTAGTATATATATAGCTCTGGAACAAATTAAGAGATTACTGTACAGTTTTATAAATATCAGCTTCTCTACAAGTCTGACAGCCATTCCATTCCAGTGTCAGTTGAATTCCAAACAGAGTTCACCTCATTTTACTTAACGTTAATCTTAATTTTAATGAAGCAAAGTATAAAAAATCCTGATGTGGTGTTCACAATCCTCTTGCAATAGGACAAGCTGGATGGTAATACAAGTGATAGTAATATCCCAAAAGTAATAGGAATGAAAAAATAACTTTTAACCATACCAAAGGAGTTGAAAACAAAAGTCTTTAGTGAGGAGAAGAAGGGCTAAATTCTGGCTTTACTAGCAGAGGGATACAGTGAGCGTTATGTTGCCTCCATCCTTAAAATTTCTAAGAGGGCAGTCCATTACAACAATGTCAAGTAGCAGACACTGGGGGACAACAACGCTACAGACCGGCAAAGGGCAAAAACGACTCTCCACTAACCGGGATGACTGTCATCTTATTCGAATGTCACTCAGCATCCACAGGATGACATCAAGTGATCTACAAAAGGAATGGCAAATGGTAGCTGGGGTGAAGTGCACTGCAAGGACAGTTCGTAACAGGCTCCTAGAGGCAGGACTCAAGTCATGTAAAGGTAGAAAAAAGCCTTTCATCAATGAGAAGCAAAGCAGAGCCAGGCTGAAGTTTGCCAGACCATAATGATTGGACCATAGAGGACTGGAGTTAAGTAATCTTCTCTGATGAGTCTAATTTTCAGCTTTGCCCAACACCTAGTCGTTTAATAGTTAGATGGTGACCTGGAGAGGTGTACAAGCCACATTGTTTTGCACCCACTGGGAAATTTGGTGGAGGATCGGGGATGATCTGGGGATGCTTCAGCAAGGCTGGAATTGGGCAGGTTAATCTTTGCGAAGGACGTATGAATCAAGCCGCACACAAGGTTATCCTGGAAAAACAGTTGATTCCTTCTGCTCAGGCAATGTTCTCCAACTCTGAGGACTGTTTTTTTCCAGCTGGATAATGTGCCATGCCACACAGCTAGGTCAATCAATGTGTGGATGAAGGACCACCACATCAAATCCCTGTCATGGCCAGCCCAATCTCCAGACCCATTGAAAACCTATGGAATGTAATCAAGAGGAAGATAGATAGTCACAAGCCATCAAAACACTGCTTTTATTTTTGTACCAGGAGTGGCATATGGTCACCCAAAAGCAGTGTGAAAGACTGGTGGAAAGCATGCCAAGACGCCTGAAAGCTGTGATTCAAAATCATGGTTATTCCATAAAAAAGTATTGTTGTATTGTTGTTTCTAAAAAATTATGAACTTGTTTTCTTAACATTATTTGAGGTCTGCAAGCACTGGATTTTTTGTTTTTGACCATTTCTCATTTTCTGAAAATAAATACAAAATTTAGTGCTTGTAAATTCAAAGACATGTTGTCAGTAGTTTATAGAATAAAAAAGCAATTTACATTTTACTCAAAAATATACCTATAAAGAGAAAAATCACGCAAACTGAAAATTTTGCAGTGGTCTCTTAATTTTTGCCAGAGCTGTATATATATATATATATATATATATATATATACAGTCATGGCCAAAAGTATTGACACCCCTGCAATACTGTCAGATAATATTCAGTTTCTTCCTGAAAATGATTGCAAACACAAATTCTTTGGTATTATTATCTTCATTTAATTTGTCTTAAATGAAAAAAACACAAAAAGAATTGTCCTAAAGCCAAATTGGATATAATTCCACACCAAACATAACAAAGAGGGTGGACAAAAGTATTGGCACTGTTCGAAAAATCATGTGATGCTTCTCTAATAATATAGTGCCTCCTATGTACATCAGCCTCAGTGTCTACTATAAAATATACCATATTTTTCGCTTTATA
This sequence comes from Dendrobates tinctorius, assembly GCF_039654945.1. Classification (NCBI taxonomy): domain Eukaryota; kingdom Metazoa; phylum Chordata; class Amphibia; order Anura; family Dendrobatidae; genus Dendrobates; species Dendrobates tinctorius. Next base: position 10,110,368 of record NW_027361692.1, on the reverse strand, counting down.
AGGCGCTCCGGATTATAGGACGCACCCCAAATTTTGAGGAGAAAAATAGGAAAAAACGTTTTTTAATAAAATGGTGGTGCTTCTTATAATCCAGGCATCTTATTGCGTACCGGTCTGTCCCCGGGGTGCTGTCGCCCACTCTGTCCCCTTTGTGCTGTCGCCCACTCTGTACCTGGTGCTGCTGCCACCGCGCTGGGTCCTCCGGGTGCTGCCGCTGCCGCGCTGGGTCCCTCGGGTGCTGCTGCTTCCGCCGCCGTGCTGGGTCCCTCGGGTGCTGCTGCCGCCGCGCTGTGTCCCCCGGTGCCTGCCGCCGCCACCGGTCTCTGTCCCGTGCTGCGTGGGGGGCTCTGCCGTTCCATCCATGCCTGTGAGGTGGCTTGCTTCCTGGAAAATTGCCGCCGCGCAAGCGCAGATGGAGATCTCGGCACTGAAATCTCGGGAGATGAGATTTCAGCGCTGAAATCTCATCTCCCGAGATTTCAGTGCCGAGATCTCCATCTGCGCTTGCGTGGCAGCCATTTTCCAGGAAGCAAGCCACCGCGCAGGCATGGATGGAACGGCAGAGCCCCCCACGCAGCACGGGACAGAGCCCGGTGGCGGCGGCAGGCACTGGGGGACACAGCGCGGCGGCAGCAGCACCTGAGGGACCCAGCGCAGCGGTGGCAGCACCAGGAGGACCCAGCACGGTGGCAGCAAGTAACGGACACCCGCAGCAGCAGCCCAAAAAACGTATGTTTGCATTGTAAGACGCACCCCGATTTTCCACCCAAATTTGGGGGAAAAAAAGTGCGTCTTACAAAGCGAAAAATACGGTATGTCTGTCTCCTATGTGATGTATGCATCATTGTATAGTATAATGCCGTCTTAGGCTGGTTTCACATTAGCATTTTTTAGCGCTGCGCTTTGGGCGTACCCTATCGCATGCGCCATGCACCCCTATGTTTAATATGGTGGTCGCATGGTGTTGCGCTTGCACGCGATCGTCTGCATTGTCGTACGCATGTGCTTTTCCCAGGTGTCCGCCTAGACGTGCTAGACGCAACATGTAGCATTTTTTGTTCTGCCCAACATAGTTAAAAAACGCATGCGATCGATGTGCGCACAGAATGCGCCAAAAAAACACATTACAGTCTATGGGATCGCAGGCATGCACATAGACATGCGCAAGCCCTGCGTTTTTGATTGCATGCGATTTTTGAGTAAACATGTCTAGACACTGGTTTAAACCACACCCTACACAAAGAAACATTGTTTGGGGGTAGTGTAGATAAAAGGTGTTGGTACCAGAGGCATATCTAGGGGGGGCAGTTGCCCCGGGTGCAGCCAGCAGGGGATGCAGTCGGGCCACCTGCCGCTCCTCTGACTGGGAGTCGGCCGTTCTCTGCCCACAGAAAGCTGCAGCTTGTCAACTGAGCCAGCTCCCAGAACGGAGTTAATTTTTGCTTGCGATGATGTCACCGGAAGGGGCGGGGCCTTCTTCTGAGGCTGCTGGAGAAGCAGGAAATGAGGGGGCTACATCATGGAGCTGTGTGAGAAGACCGATGGGGCTGGAGCTGTGTGAGAAGAAGACCGAGGGGCTGGAGCTGTGTGAGGAGAAGACCGAGGGGCTGCACCATGGCCCCTTGTACAAATAGGAATTAGAACCCAAGACTCAGTGTGAGTACTGTAAGGATGGATTTTGGAAAGGGGTTGCTGTTACTTGAGTGGGAATGCATAGCGAAGATTATGATGAGGAGCTGTATGGGTATTAGGGGGATGATGAGGGTCTGTGTGGAGAAGGGGTTATGAGGAGGATGATGAGGTGCTGTGTGGGGATTAGGAGGATCATGAGGTGCTGTGAGGGGATTAGGAGGATCATGAGGTGCTGTGTGGGGATTGGGAGGATCATGAGGTGCTGTGTGAGGATTAGGAGGATGATGAGGTGATGTGTGGGGATTAGGGGGATTGTTGTGAGCTCATCTGTTCATTCATCTTTTGTGTCTGAGGATCTCCCTCTTCTGGTGAAGGAAGGTAGTGAGGCTGATTTGGATGAAAGAAACCAAACACCTGATCAGGTGGATTGTGACTGGGTAACGGGAACTTCAAACTGGATATAAGGCAGCCGACGCCCTTCTGAGTCGCTGGTGATTGCTCTGCTGGATTCTTGGAGACCAGTCTAATTCCTGCTTCCCAAAGATAAGTTTTTGCTCTGCTATTAAGCTTATTAGTTTTGGTTTTGTTTACCTTGTTTTTGAGTTCAGCCATCCCCGGCCGGGGGTGTGCTGGATTCTTTTTTATTGATCAGTGTTCTCTTTTGCTCTGCTTCCAGAATATTCTGAGTGCTGATATAGGGTTTGAAGTCTAGTGAATTCAGGGTCCTTTTTGCTTATCAGTTGTGTTGGTAATATTTTTAGCAGGGTTTTCTCAGATTGCAGACAGCAGCTTTTCTGTCCTGTCCTTTTTAGTTAGCTTGGGCCCCATCGTTTGCTCAAACTATCTTTCTATCTGTGTTAGTGTTTTCATCTTGTTTCACCATCATTATATGTTGGGGGCTGCCTATTGCTTTGGGGTCTGCTCTGGAGCAGTCAGTTTTTCCCTTTTCTCTCTTTAGGCTTATTTAGATCTCCGGCTGTGACGAGGTGTCTAGGATCACCGTAGGAACACTCCACGGCTACTGCTAGTTGTGTGATAGGATTAGGGGTCTGCAATCTGCTAGTTTCCAACCTCTATGATTTTCTGGGCTGAGCTTGTGTTTTGTTTTTTCCTCCTCGGTGACTCAATCATAACAGAATCACCAGCCATACCGCAGATTCTAGAATTGTAAAAAAAAAAAAAAAAAAAAAAAGCGTCAGAATTTTTTTTGTGTATATTTTTTCCTCTTTTTCTCTGAGGCCGTAGGAGGAATATTTTTTTTTCTGATAGAGTTTAAGCAATTGTCTGATCGTGTGGAGCAGCTTGCTGCTGAAGTGCGAGGAATTTCCGCCTATCTTGCTCATTCACACGCTGCTGAACCAAAGATCCCCACTCCTGATGTGTTTTTTGGGGATCTGTCTAAATTTTTGAATTTTAAGAATAATTGTAAATTATTTCTTGCCTTGAAGCCTAACTCATCGGGGAGATTGTCATCTCCTTGCAGCGCGGCGATCCCCAGGATTAGGTGTTTCCTTTAGTACCAGATGATCCTATTCTGACTAATGTGGATGCATTTTTTCAGGCCTTGGGGTTGTTGTATGATGAACCTAATGCCATTGATCAAGCTGAAAAAACCCTTTTGGCATTGAGCCAGGGTCGAGATTCTGCAGAACTGTACTGTCAAAAATTCCGAAAGTGGGCGTTCCTCACCACTTGGAATGATGGTGCCTTGGCAGCTCTCTTTCGGAAGAGGTTGTCAGAAACTGTTAAAGATACTATGGTGGGATTTCCTGTTCCCTCTGGTCTTGACGATTCTATGTCATTAGCCATTCAGGTTGATCGGCGTTTACGTGAACGTAAAATTATACCGGAAATGCTGCCATCTGTTGAACAAATGTCTGAACCTATGCAATGTGATAGAGTTTTGTCTAGGGCGCAACGTCAGGAGTTTAGAAGACGTAATAAGCTATGTTTTTTCTGTGGAGATGCCTCTTACATTATTTCTGTCTGCCCTAAACGAGAGAAACGTTTTGCACACACATTTGCTGTAGGTGGTGTACAACCTAAGTTTCTTCTGGCAATTACTCTGATCTGCTCCCTGTCCACATTTTCCGCTAAGGCTTTTGTGGATTCAGGAGCGGCCTTGAACCTAATGGATTTAGATTTTGCTAAACGTTGTGGTTTCCCTATGACACCACTGCAGACGCCTATTCCTTTGAGGGGTATTGATGCTACTCCTTTGGCGAAGAATGAACCTCAGTTTTGGACCCAAGTGGTAATGCGGGTCGCCCCAGACCATCAAGAAAATTGCAGATTTTTGGTGTTGCATAATTTGCATGATACCATCGTGCTGGGGTTCCCCTGGTTGCAAATCCATAATCCAGTTTTGGATTGGAAATCTGTGTCTGTGGTCAGTTGGGGTTGTTGGTGTGCTCTTAAGGGCCTGTCACACTAAGCGATATCGCTAGCAATATCACTATAACTTGTGACGTTATAGCGATATTGCTAGCGACATAGCTGTGTGTGATACTTACCTACGACCCGCTCCCCCGCTGGTAATCGCTGATCGCGCGAGAACGTCTAGGACTGTTTCTCATCGTCAGCTTCCTGCGGCGCTTCCTGTGGAGACGAGCGACGAGCGTGGAGCCGGGCGGCAGGACGCAGGATCGCCTAGTGTGACAGGTAAGTAGCAACCCCCGTCCCCAGCGATGTCGCTGGTGAGATCTGCCTGTGTGGCAGCTCACTAGCGACCACTTAGTGATGTACCAGCGATCCTAACCGCGTCATATCGCTGGTCGGGATCGCTGGTACATCGCTAAGTGTGACAGCACCTTTAGTGACACTCCTGTTTTCTCCACCTCTCCCCAGTCGCATGAGGTTCCTGACTATTTGGCTGATTTTTATGATGTGTTTAGTGAGAGTAAGTCTGCGTCTTTGCCTCCTCATAGGACTAATGACTGTGCAATTGAGCTGAGTCCGGGGTGTAAATTTCCCAAGGGTCGACTTTTTAATTTATCTGTACCCGAACATGAGGCTATGCGTTCTTATATTAAGGAGTCGTTGGAGAAGAATCATATTAGACCATCCTCTTCACCCTTGGGTGCTGGGTTGTTTTTTGTGGCCAAGAAGGATGGTTCATTAAGGCCCTGTATTGACTATCGCTCCCTTAACAAAATTACTGTTAAATATCAGTATCTGTTACCCCTGATTTCTGACCTATTTTCTAGAGTTGAAGGTGCTTGCTGGTTTACCAAGCTTGACCTCAGGGGGGCGTATAATCTTATTCGCATTAAGCATGGGGATGAATGGAAGACAGTGTTTAATACTCCGGAGGGACATTTTGAGTACCTGGTGATGCCTTTTGGGCTCACTAACGCCCCTTCTGTCTTCCAGTGCTTCATGAATGATATTTTCCGGGACTTTGTGGATAAGTTTCTGATCATCTATTTGGATGATATCTTGATCTTTTCCTGGGATTGGGACTCTCATGTGGAACATGTTTGGACTGTGTTCCGGATTTTGAGGGAAAACTCCCTGTATGTTAAGGGATCAAAATGTCTTTTTGGTGTACAGAGGATTTCATTTTTGGGATTTATTTTGTCTCCGTCAACTATTGAAATGGACCTGGCCAAGGTACAGGCCATTTATGATTGGGTGCAGCCCACTTCTTTGAAGGCTCTCCAAAAGTTTTTGGGTTTTGCTAATTTTTATCGTAAGTTTATAGCCAATTTTTCTGTTATTGCCAAACCATTGACTGATTTGACTAAGAAGGGCGCTGATTTGCTGAATTGGTCTCCAGAGGCTGTTTCTTCTTTTCAGGAGCTGAAGCGGAGGTTCACTTCTTCTCCGGTTTTGCGACAACCCGATGTCTCACTTCCATTTCAGGTGGAGGTGGATGCTTCAGAGACTGGTGCAGGAGCTGTTTTGTCCCAAAAAGATCCTGTGTCATCTAAAATGAACCCCTGTGCCTTCTTTTCCCAAAAGTTCTCTCCTTCGGAACGCAACTATGATGTGGGGAATCGAGAACTGTTGGCCATGAACTGGGCATTTGAGGAGTGGAGACATTGGTTGGAGGGAGCTAGACATCAAGTTGTGATCCTCACTGACCACAAGAATTTGTTCTACCTTGAGTCGGCTAAACGCTTGAATCCGAGACAGGCCAGGTGGGCCTTGTTTTTCACACGTTTTGATTTTGTGGTCTCCTTTCTTCTGGGCACTAAGAACGTTAAGGCTGATGCCCACTCTAGGAGTTTTTTGTCCGATTCTCCTATTGTGACCAAGCCTGCTACCATCTTAGGTGAGGGGGTGGTTCTTTCTGCCATCTCGCCTGATTTGAGACGTGCTCTGGAGAAGTTTCAGGAGGATAAGCCTGAGCGTTGTCCCAGTGGTAGGTTATATGTTTCTGACCAGTGGAGGAGGAAAGTGATGTCTGAGGTTCATTGCTCCGCGTTGGCTGGTCATCCAGGTATTTTTGGTACTAGAGATTTGGTGAGTCGGTCTTTTTGGTGGCCTGCCTTGTCTTGTGATGTCAGAAATTTTGTGCAGTCCTGTGGGACTTGCTCCCGATCTAAGCCTTGTTCTCATTCTAGTGGGTTATTGATGCCTTTGCCGGTGCCCAGGAGGCCATGGACCCATATTTCAATGGATTTTATTTCTGATCTGCCTGTCTCTCAGAGGATGACTGTAATCTGGGTGATTTGTGATAGATTCTCTAAGATGGTCCATCTTGTACCACTCCCTAAGTTGCCATCTTCCTCAGAGTTGGTGCCCTTGTTTTTGCAACAGGTGGTTCGCTTGCACGGGATTCTTGAGAACATTGTTTCGGACAGAGGAGTTCAGTTTGTCTCTAGATTCTGGAGGACCTTTTGTTCCAAGTTGGGAATTCAGTTGTCCTTCTCCTCTCCATTTCACCCTCAGACCAATGGGCAGACGGAAAGAACAAACCAGACTTTGGAGGCTTATTTGAGATGTTTTATATCTGCTGATCAGGATGATTGGGTCTCATTTTTACCCTTGGCCGAATTTGCTTTAAATAATAGAGCTAGTTCTGCTACTTTGATGTCACCCTTTTTCTGTAACTTTGGGTTTCATCCTCGATTTTCTTCAGGGCAGGTGGAGTCTTCTGCCTGTCCAGGGGTTGACACTGTGGTGGAAAGAATGCAGCAGATTTGGGACCAAGTGGTGGATAAGTTGTCTCTTTCCCAGGAAAAGGCCCAGCAGTTTCCTAACCGGCATAGGACCATTGGTCCCCGGTTTAAGGTGGGTGATATGGTCTGGTTGTCATCAAAGAATATCGCTATGAAAGTGGCTTCTCCAAAGTTTAAACCTAGATTTATTGGACCTTACAAGATTTTGGAGATTATTAATCCGGTCTCTTTTCGGTTGGCTCTTCCTGTCACATTTAAGATTTATAATGTGTTTCATAAGTCCTTGTTGAAGAGGTTTGTTGAACCAGTGGTTCCTATGGCGGCACCTCCTGACCCTGTGTTGGTTGAAGGTAACATGGAATATGAGGTAGAGAAGATACTGGATTCCCGTCTGGCTAGACGGAGACTCCAGTATTTGACTAAGTGGAAGGGTTATGGTCAGGAGGATAATTCCTGGGTCTCTGCCTCTGAAATTCATGCCGAAAGATTGGTGCGTGCTTTTCATCGGGCTCATCCTGATCGGCCTGGTGGCTTGGATGAGGGTTCGGTGACCCCTCCTCAAGGGGGAGGTACTGTTGTGAGCTCATCTGTTCATTCATCTTTTGTCTCTGAGGATCTCCCTCTTCTGGTGAAGGAAGGTAGTGAGGCTGATTTGGATGAAAGAAACCAAACACTTGATCAGGTGGATTGTGACTGGGTAACGGGAACTTCAGACTGGATATAAGGCAGCCGATGCCCTTCTGAGTCTCTGGTGATTGCTCTGCTGGATTCTTGGAGACCAGTCTGATTCCTGCTTCCCAAAGATAGGTTTTTGCTCTGCTATTGAACTTATTAGTTTTGGTTTTGTTTACCTTGTTTTTTGAGTTCAGCCATCCCCGGCCGGGGGTGTGCTGGATTCTTTTTCCTTGATCAGTGTTCTCTTTTGCTCTGCTTCCAGAATATTCTGAGTGCTGATATAGGGTTTGAAGTCTAGTGACTTCAGGGTCCTTTTTGCTTATCAGTTGTGTTGGTAATATTTTTAGCAGGGTTTTCTCGGATTGCAGACAGCAGCTTTTCTGTCCTGTCCTTTTTAGTTAGCTTGGGCCCCATCATTTGCTCAACCTATCTTTCTATCTGTGTTAGTGTTTTCATCTTGCTTCACCGTCATTATATGTTGGGGGCTGCCTATTGCTTTGGGGTCTGCTCTGGGGCAGTCAGTTTTTCCCTTTTCTCTCTTTAGGCTTCTTTAGATCTCCGGCTGTGACGAGGTGTCTAGGATCACCGTAGGAACACTCCACGGCTACTGCTAGTTGTGTGATAGGATTACGGGTCTGCAATCCGCTAGTTTCCAACCTCTCTGATTTTCTGGGCTGAGCTTGTGTTTTGTTTTTTCCTTCTCGGTGACTCAATCATAACAGGGGATGATGAGGTGCTGTGTGGGGATTAGGGGGATGATGAGGTGCTGTGTGGGGATTAGGAGGATGATGAGGTGCTGTGTGAGGATTAGGGGGATGATGAGGCGCATGTATGAGGAAACAGTATAGGGGGATGGGTGCAGGCACAGTATGGTGAGTGGGGATGGGTGAAGACAGTATGGGGAGCGAACGGGGGAATTTTTGCGGACACAGTATGAGTAGTGATGTGAAAAATGTATGTGGACAGAGTACGGGAAGTGAGGGTGATGGATGTGTGCAGACACAGTGGGGTTATGTGAGAGGGATATGTGTGAGCAGACAGTATAGAAAGTAGGGGATAAATATGCGAGGAGACAGTATGGTAAACAGGAGGATGTGAGACAGTATGAGGAGGGAGGGGAATAGTGTGAGGCGACAGTATCGGGGGAGAAAAGTGAGTAGGCACAGAATACAGACTGAGTAGTGGTGGCGTAGCATGGTGAGACAGTATAAGGGTACAGCCAGGAGGGGACAGTATACCAAGGAGGGGGAGTGTGATGACACAGTCAGGGCCGTTTTTAGGGGGAGACGGGGGGTGCGATTGCCCTGGGCGCCACTCCAGCCAGGGGGCATCTGCAGGGCCGCCATCAGGGCATGACAGCCCTTACTGCTGTATGGGGCCCGATGAACAGCAGTACAGAAGGGGGCCCCGCAGATCAGGGGCCTCGCTCCTGTGCTTACAGTCATCGGGCCCCAAGTGTGCGCTGCAGTCTGGCCTGCAGCACACACATCAGCAGAGCCGCCACAGCGGCCGACATCCACAGCTACAGAGGAGCTGAAGGACCTGTGGTGACGTCATCATTACCACAGTTCTTCACCATTGATCAGCCCGCCCCCTGATCACATGATGATGACGTCACCACAGGTCCTTTCAGCTCAGCCTCACACAGCTGCAGCTCCAACTTGAATGCAGGAGCGAGGCCAGGTAAGAAAAAAGTTTTTATTTTATTTTATTATTGAAAGGGGCAATATGTTTCCCTGGCAGAATGGAGACTTGGGGGCAGGACTGGAGACACACAGGGGCAAATATGGAGAAATGGGGGCAGAATGCAAGACATGATGGGGCAGAATGCAGACATGATGGGGCAGAATGCAAATATGATGGGGGTAGAATGCAAGACATGGGGGCAGAATGCAAGACATGATGGGGCAGAATGCAAGACATGATGGGGCAGAATGCAAGACATGGGGCAGAATGCAAGACATGGGGGCAGACATGATGGGGGCAGAATGCAAGACATGATGGGGCAGAATGCAAGACATGATGGGGGCAGAATGCAAGACATGATGGGGCAGAATGCAGACATGATGGGGGCAGAATGCAAGACATGATGGGGCAGAATGCAAGACAAGGGGGCAGAATGCAAGACATGGGGGCAGAATGCAAGACATGGGGGCAGAATGCAGATATGATGTGGGCAGAATGCAGACATGGGGGCAGAATGTGCCAGTAAGTCAGGATGGGGCAAAATGTGACAGTGAGACACAGGAGGGGGCAGAAAGTGAGACATGGGGGCAGAATGCAAGACATGGGGGCAGAATGTGACAGTAAGACACAGCAGGGGGCAGAATGTGACAGTGAGACACAGGAGGGGGCAGAATGCGAGACATGGTGGCAGAATGCAAGACATGATGGGGCAGAATGCAAGACATGATGGGGGCAGAATGCAAGACATGATGGGGGCAGAATGCAGACATGATGGGGGCAGAATGCAAGACATGATGGGGGCAGAATGCAAGACATGATGGGGGCAGAATGTAAGACATGATGGGGCAGAATTCAAGACATCATGGGGGCAAATTGCAAGACATCATGGGGCAGAATGCAAGACATGATGGGGGCAGAATGCAAGACATGGGGGCAGAATGCAGATATGATGTGGGCAGAATGCAGACATGGGGGCAGAATGTGCCAGTAAGACAGGATGGGCAGAATGTGACAGTGAGACACAGGAGGGGGCAGAAAGTGAGACATGGGGCAGAATGCAAGACATGGGGGCAGAATGTGACAGTAAGACACAGCAGGGGGCAGAATGTGACAGTGAGACACAGGAGGGGGCAGAATGCGAAACATGGGGGCAGAATGTGACAGTGAGACACAGGAGGGGGCAGAATGCGAGACATGGGGGCAGAATGTGACAGTGAGACACAGGAGGGGCAGAAAGTGAGACATGGGGGCAGAATGCAAGACATGGGGGCAGAATGTGACAGTAAGACACAGCAGGGGGCAGAATGTGACAGTGAGACACAGGAGGGGGCAGAATGCGAAACATGGGGGCAGAATGTGACAGTGAGACACAGGAGGGGGCAGAATACGAGACATGGGGGCAGAATGTGACAGTGAGACACAGGAGGGGGCAGAATGTGAGACATGGGGGCAGAATGTGACAATGAGACACAGGAGGGGGCAGAATGTGACGGTAATGACACAGGAGGGGGCAAAATGTGAGACATGGGGGCAGAATGGACATGGGTCAGAATGTGACAATAAGACACAGGAGGAGGCAGAATGTGACAGTGAGACACCGAAGGGGCAGAATGTGACAGTAAGACACAGGAGGGGGCAGAATATGACAGTGAGACACAGGAGGGGCAGAATGTGAGGCACGGGGGCAGAATGTGACAGTAAGACACAGGAGGGGGCAGAATGTGAAAGTGAGACACAGGACGGGGCAGGATGGGAGACACATGGTGCAGGATCATGGGGCAGGATGGATACGATGTAGATGGGGCAGGATGGGGAGATCATATGGGGGCAGAATGGATACTCATGAGGGCAGGATGAGAGAAAATATGGCTGAAGTCAGGAATGAGACACACAGGGGTCAGGATGGGGGATATTATTACCATAGGGGCTAATTAAGGGATATTATTACTGCAGTGATGTATTTATTTTATTTTTTTGAGGATACTGTGGTGCTTAGCCTGCTGTCTTTGATGCAAAGGTAAGACACGTTTATCTAAGTTTATCTAAAGTATTCAAGCATGTTAATGTTCGGGGGGGGGGCGCTTTTTCGATGTTCGCCCTGTTGGCAAAATTCCCTAGAAACTGCCATGGACACAGTATAGAGTGTGGGCACTATAGGGGAGACACAATGTGAAAGGACTGTGTGTAGAGGGGGCCAGTATGGAAAGGAGAGGTCAGTGTGGCGGACATGTACCAAAAGAGGGACAGTGTGGGGTCCTATTTTGTGCAGACAGTATAGTGAGGGGCAATTATTTATTCAGGGGCTCAGTGTACTGCAGATATTTTTATTCAGGAGCATTATAATGACACTTCTATCTTTAAGGAGTTGGTGCTGAAGACCAGAGAAGATGGAAGTCTGTAGAGACGAGATGTGGATGAGAAAACTCATCATGGGGTCTGGACAAGATGAAGAAAAGAAGGAGAACGACTCAGACGATGACATCTATAAGGTACCTGGATGTAAATAATATTTCTGATACTGACTAATTCTCTTTTTTTTAATTTATTTTAGGAACATTAAAGGGGCTGTCCAGGTTTGTGCTGAGTCTGCAGACATTCTATGTGACTGCAGACTTCTGAATTCTCACAGTGATCAATGAACGCTGTTAGGATTCTCTTATGCCGGTAATATACATACATGCGGTCACATGCTGACTAGACATGTGTGGCCTGACTCAATGAAAATGAACTGAGCAAGGCCAGGCACTTCTAGTCGGAATGTGGCCAGAAGTATATAAATCACATGCTTGTGCTGACATGACTGTCCATCGGCAAGGGAGAATCCTAAAAGTGTGCAGGGCATTCGCTGTAAGAATTCAGAAGCCTGCAATGTCAGGATTCAGCTCTGCAGGTTCCAGCAGTCATCACATGGACACTTCACTCACTATGCGATATTCATACTTATGGTCCTGTGACAACGAGCTTCTCTTCCTGTTTCTCTCAGTTTTTCATTGAACATTGAGAGCATTAGGAAGAGCAGCTCGTGGGTACATGACTAAGTGTGCAAATCACATGTGTGCTGATGGGGGGGGGCACCGGACCGAATTCTCGCCCCAAGTGCCAGAAAGCCTAGATACACCTATGGTTGGCACTGGCAGACCACTACTCTACAGACAGCCTGGAAGAGACAATAGCATCCAGAAATTTAGAGTGAAGCAGCAACTTCAAGAATGTGAGTATTCTAAACCTAATGTCTGCCTGTCCTTTTTTAAATTTATTATGCACTAATGTATTTTGTTTTTTATTGCATAATGTCTTCTGGGGAGGAATATAGACCGGCCCATGGTGAACGCGCCCAAGCAGAGCGTGAAGTGAGTACCTTCCTGCCCTACATTTTGGGTATGTATTTGCTGCTGCATCTACACATGTGCCAAATTAATTTTTGTTCTTTTTCAGACTTCATCGTCCATGGTTTAGGAGGACGAACAGCAGGAGCAGTCAGTTAAAGTGCCGGCAAGGAAGGCGGCCTGTAAGTATTGAGTGACTGTGAATGTTCTTTTTTTCCCTCCCTGCCTTTTTTTCTGTCCTGTTTTTCATCTTCAATTTTGCTTTTTTTATGTATCTTTTTCTATCTTTTTCATTTCCAAATCTTTCCAAGATTATAATGTTTTTCTTTTTTTTCTAGGCTCCACAACAGGATGAAGAAATGGCCCTGGACAACGATGCCCTCATCAACCTAGTCCAGGAGCGACAGCCAAGATCCGTAGCACGTGGACCATGTGGTGACCTGGCGGCTCTGGAATGAGGTGGCCACAGCGCTGATGGATGACTGGGACAATGCCTCTCCCCAGGTCCACAAGGATATTCGTAAGTATTTCAATGCTGTGTGATGCGGCAGTGACCTTGGCATGGATCACACAAGTGTGTGTGATACTAGTGATTTTCTAGCATCACCCACATTTGTGTTATCTTGGCCTGCAGTGCATTGTCTAATTTGTATTGCTGTGTGATGCCACAGTGACCTTGGCACGGATCACACAAGTGTGTGTGATGCTAGTGATTTTCTAGGATCACACACATTTGTGTTATCCTGACCAACAGTGCATTGTCTAATTTGTATTGCTGTGTGATGCCGCAGTGACCTTGGCACGGATCACACAAGTGTGTGTGATGCTAGTAATTTTCTAGCATCACACACATTTGTGTTATCCTGGCCTACAGTGCCTTGTCTATAATTTTTTTTATTTCTTTTTCCCACAGTGAACAAAGTCAGAACCCGTTGGCGCTCGATGAAGGACCGCTTCAACAGGGATGTTCACCAGGAGGGCAAGGGTCGCAGTGGTGCTGCTGCAAGGACCAGAACAAAATACCGATACCATCGAGCGTTGGCGTTCCAAAGACCGGTCCTTGCCACCAGAGCAAAGTATTTTGTTGTATTGTATTGTTTTTACTCTGTACTTTTCTATTTCACAGGAGTTGGCACTTGTAAATACATGATAGTAATGTTTTTCTTTTCTTTTCACAGCACCTGGAGCAGCACCATGCAACCTGTCCCTGGAGCGGTCCTTCATCGAACGACCTCGGACCCGTCCCACCCATCTGACAGCCAGGAAGCAGCTTGTGGGTCGGCAACACAGACAGCTGGAGACCAGGAAGCTGGTATGTCAGGTCTTTCTCTGTCCCAGGTCTCTGCCACTGGTTTTGCGGGCACTTCACGCAAGCGGCAGAGGGCCTCGGACAGGAATGTCATGCCCGAGTTCCTTCATTTGAGCTCGGTCTTTCAGAATGGCCTCAAGGTGCTGTCAGACAGAGTGGAAAGCAGTTTTACTCTCATGGAACACCGCTTCCAGGCTGTCGACAATCACCTTGACCATCTGGAAGCCGACCTCAATAGACCAGCACACCATTTTTTCCACCAAATTGATACGGGACATGGCGGAACACCTCAGTCCAGATCTCCAGCTGACTGTGATGCAGACCTGCAACACTGCTTTCTTGCAGGCTATGCAACAGAGTCAGTAAGTGCAGCAGTCAGTGGTGTCATTTCCAACTGTGCCACCACTGACTCGCTTCACCTCACTATCGACTTCTGCTGCATACCACTGCACGGCCACCTGCATTCCAAGCCAAGCCGGACACCACTACACCACCCCATGGCCGAGTGCTGCTGGGCACTCCATTTCCACCACCATGGTAAGCTCTGCTCATGTCTGGACCACCACCGCCACCACCACGCCTGCTCGGAGCACTGCCACCACCACCACTCCTCCTGCTTGGAGCACCGCCGCCACCATGAATCTTCCTGCTTGGTGCTCCTCCGCCGCCACCACTACTCCTGCTCGAAGCACCGCCACCACTCCTGCTCGGGGCACCACCACCGCCATCATTCCTCCTGCATGGAGCATCACCACCGCCAATGCTTCTCCTGCATGGAGCACCACCACTGCCACCACTCCTCCTGCATGGAGCACCACCACCGCCACCACTCCTCCTGCATGGAGCATCACCACCGCCACCGCTACTCCTGGATGGACCAGCACTGCCACCACCGAGCAGTAGCAGCAGAGGGGTGAGCCACGTTCCATTTTTGTGAAAACCCAGCCAAGGTCCACCAGCTCCAGGCGGTCAAGCAATTCATGGCGGGCACACAGTGCCAGAAGGTCCAGGCAGGACACACCGGGACACCGGAAACCAAAAAAACAAAAACTTTGTCTGTCCCTCCCCCCTTTCCTCTCACTGTGTCTCACCCTTCCTCCAGTTCCATCCCTGAGCTCTCTTCCCCCACAACTTTTGTTGCCCCTTCCCCTAGAACCCCTTCCTCCCCTTTAAGCCGTTCCTCATCTCTCCACACCCCCAACTTGCCACCATCTTCCCCCAAACATCATTCCCAATAAAATCTGTGTTTTTTTTGTTAAATAAATGTTAATTTCTGGTTTACCATAATAATGTTTAATTAATGTGTCTTTCACCGCCTACACACACTGCGCCGTACACACACTGCGCCGTACACTTTGTGTTTTTGCAGCCACATAGCTCCATTACTGACACATGTTTCTTGTGTCAGTCCTGGAGATATATGTAGTCAAAAACACAAATATATTACTTGTATTTTCACCACCAGTCTCTTCAGTATGCTAATATTGCACAGACTGAAGAGAGGATGATGAGTGCAAGGCATATCTATTGTTACCTTGCCAGGTATCATAAAGAGTGAATTGAGGATGGTGTGTGTACCATCATCATTTCACTCTTTGTGACACAAGGCCAGTGGATTCTAGATATACCTTGTAATTAACAACATCATCTATTCAGTGTGTGGTGAATAAACTGAAGAGAGGATGGAGAAAATACATGTCATATCTACAATACCCTGGCCTTGTATCATAACTATTTATCACACCTGGGCAGGTGAATACACATATGAGTTAACCTGCAGCGTCGCTTCAGTCTGCATTATCTATTGCATGCAGACTGGAGTGATGCTAGAGTTTATCTCATATGTGTATTCACCTGCCCAGGTGTGATAACTTCACCATTACACCAGGCCTGGGGATTGTAAAAGTTGTATAAACTTTGTCATCTCTCCAGTCTGCGTTCATACTGAAGCCACAGTGGAGATCCTACAACTAATATATATACTCACATGGTCAGGTGTCATAAAGAGTGAAAGATACTATTTCATCCCAAAATCACTATATGTAACATCAGGCCAGGTGATACAAATATTAGTTGTATTATCTCCACCGTCGCTGCAAATTGAACATAAACTGTAGAGATGATAAAGGTCATACAACTTGTGTGTATGTAGTCACCTGGTCAGGATTACTAGTAAATTCATGATGCACAAAACACAGCATCCTCACTTCACTGGCACACCTGGGCAGGTAATTATTGTATTGGAGTGTATAAAAACAGAGTGCACTCGGTACAGGTATCAAAACAGGTTATTTATTAACATACACACAAGAAAACAATTTTACACCATTTGATCTTGCCTTTCCACACGTCCTATGTCAGAGATAAAGTAGGCCGCTGTCATGGTATGCCTAGGTTACTTTAGGCAAAAACCCCGGGACCCCTGCAATGTCCCTCAGACTAGGGGAACCCTGTCTGTCCCTCTACCCAGGGTTTACACTGAAGGTGTGCCTGCCTGAGCCTCCACCCTGTCCCTGTCTCCTGTCCAGCCCTAAGCTGAACCCACCACCCTCCACCCTCCACCCAGTGAGGGGACCAGACACCAGACCCCACAAATACGTATGGACAGGGGTAAAAGAAACACCACACAGTTAATACACAAGGGAATACAATAATGTGCAAGGGCAACCAAATATATATATAACAGATTGGAGAAAGAACCACTGAGGGATATACTGCACCAGATATCAGACGCTCCAACACCACCACTGCTGACCGGTATTGCTAGCACTAGGCTAAAGCTATAGTCGGCGACGCCCATAGTCAGGACGAACTATTTAAAGACCAAGGGCGTGGCCCAGCCCTCAGCCAGCATGACAACCTGGTTAACCCTATCCCGACTGGAACAGAATACCCAACAGGGTATTACCGCTGTCTGCCGGACACCCTGGTGTGAACAGTGTCCGACATGACAGTACCCCGCCTTCTACGAGGGACCTCCGGAACCTTACCATGTCGAGGACCTGGCTTGTCCGGATGGCGACGATGGAACATAGTAACCAGTCGATCAGCATGAATGTCAGAGGCCGGCACCCATGTCCTCTCCTCAGGACCATAGCCACGCCAGTGGACCAGGTACTGTAGAGTGCGACGCACAACCCTAGAGTCCACCACTTTGGACACCTCAAATTCCAACGCGCCATCCACCAAGACGGGAGGTGGTGGCCCGGGGGAACCATCCACCAAACCCACGACCTTCTTTAGCAATGCTTTGTGAAATACATTATGAATCTTATACACAGCCGGCAACTCCAAACGAAATGCCACTGGGTTGATCACTGCGGAGATTCTAAATGGGCCAATGAACCTGGGACCCAACTTAAGTGACGGTATCTTGAGCTTAATGTTCCTAGTAGATAACCACACCCAATCACCCACACACAGGTCCGGACCTGGCACACGTCTGCAGTCAGCCACCCGTTTGTACCTGGAACCCACCTTTAACAAGCGCTGCTTGACTCTCCTCCAAACAGACGACAATTGAGCTCCCAACTGGTCCTCTTCAGGGACGCCAACTGAGCACCCCTGACGCAAGGTGCAAAATTGAGGATGTTGACCATACACACAAAAAAAAGGAGATTCCCCAGACGATTCCTGGCAATGGTTGTTTATTGCGAATTCTGCCAGAGGAAGAAACGCTGACCACTCTTCCTGATTGTCGGAAATAAAGCAGCGCAAGTATTGCTCCAGGTTTTGGTTCATCCGCTCAGTCTGTCCATTCGACTGAGGGTGGAAAGCCGATGAATGAGATAATTTGATTCCAAGGCGAGAACAAAAAGCTCTCCAAAACTTTGCCACAAACTGCGTACCTCGATCAGACACAATGTCAGACGGGACACCATGAAGTCTGACCACCTCGCGAATAAATATCTGAGCAAGAGTCTTAGCATTGGGCAAAGACGGTAAAGCAACGAAATGTGACATTTTGGAGAACCTATCAACAATTACCAAAATGACCGAGTTCCCTGCCGAGGCGGGCAAGTCAGTAATAAAATCCATGGAAATCTCAGTCCATGGCTTACTGGGCACCCTGAGAGGCTGCAAGCTACCAGCGGGACGGGAACGAGGAGTCTTGGCCCGTGCGCACGTGGTACAGGCAGCCACATATGAGGCCACATCCTGCCGGATTTTAGGCCACCAAAAACGACGCGATACCAATTCCAGAGTGCTCTTAACCCCTGGATGACCTGCCAGTACCGTGTCGTGATGTTCGCCCAACACTCTAGAGCGTAGATGTAGCGGCACAAAAGATTTATTAGCAGGTAGTCAGACTTCATGGTGTCCCGTCTGACATTGTGTCTGATCGAGGTACGCAGTTTGTGGCAAAGTTTTGGAGAGCTTTTTGTTCTCGCCTTGGAATCAAATTATCTTATTCATCGGCTTTCCACCCTCAGTCGAATGGACAGACTGAGCGGATGAACCAAAACCTGGAGCAATAATTGCGCTGCTTTATTTCCGACAATCAGGAAGAGTGGTCAGCGTTTCTTCCTCTGGCAGAATTCGCAATAAACAACCATTGCCAGGAATCGTCTGGGGAATCTCCTTTTTTTTGTGTGTATGGTCAACATCCTCAATTTTGCACCTTGCGTCAGGGGTGCTCAGTTGGCGTCCCTGAAGAGGACCAGTTGGGAGCTCAATTGTCGTCTGTTTGGAGGAGAGTCAAGCAGCGCTTGTTGAAGGTGGGTTCCAGGTACAAACGGGTGGCTGACTGCAGACGTGTGCCAGGTCCGGACCTGTGTGTGGGTGTGGTTATCTACTAGGAACATTAAGCTCAAGATACCGTCACTTAAGTTGGGTCCCAGGTTCATTGGCCCATTTAGAATCTCCGCAGTGATCAACCCAGTGGCATTTTGTTTGGAGTTGCCGGCTGTGTATAAGATTCATAATGTATTTCACAAAGCATTGCTAAAGAAGGTCGTGGGTTTGGTGGATGATTCCCCCGGGCCACCACCTCCCGTCTTGGTGGATGGCGCGTTGGAATTTGAGGTGTCCAAAGTGGTGGACTCTAGGGTTGTGCGTCGCACTCTACAGTACCTGGTCCACTGGCGTGGCTATGGTCCTGAGGAGAGGACATGGGTGCCGGCCTCTGACATTCATGCTGATCGACTGGTTACTATGTTCCATCGTCGCCATCCGGACAAGCCAGGTCCTCGACATGGTGAGGTTCCGGAGGTCCCTCGTAGAAGGCGGGGTACTGTCATGTCGGACACTGTTCACATAACTCTCCACCAGGAAAACACCTGGATAAAGCGTCTGCCTTAACATTCTTCGACCCAGGTCGATAGGTAACAATGAAGTTGAACCGGGTGAAGAATAATGCCCAGCGAGCCTGTCTGGAGGACAGGCGCTTAGCAGATTCTAAATAAAGCAAATTCTTATGGTCGGTTATCACAGTAATCTGATGAACAGCCCCCTCCAAGAAGTGTCGCCACTCCTCAAATGCCAATTTGATGGCCAATAGTTCCCTGTTGCCAATATCATAATTACGCTCCGCAGGCGACAGCTTCTTGGAGAAGAAGGCACACGGATGCAACTTGGCCCAAGAAGGGCCCTGAGACAGTACAGCCCCCACTCCAACCTCTGACGCATCCACCTCCACGACAAACGGTAAGGAGACATCGGGCTGCACCAGAATGGGCGCTGAGGCAAAACTATTCTTGAGGAATTCAAACGCCTGTACCGCAGGCTCAGACCAGTCAGAAAAGTCGGTACCCTTCTTAGTCATGTCAGTCAGTGGTTTGGCAATCATAGAGAAGTTCTTAATAAATTTCCTATAGTAATTGGAGAAGCCAAGAAATCGCTGAAGCGCCTTAAGATTATCAGGCCGATCCCAATGTAGTACCGCCTGCACCTTTGCGGTGTCCATCTTAAAACCTGAGGCGGAGATTATATAACCCAAGAACGGTAGCTCCTGTACAAAAAACACACATTTTTCAAGCTTGACATAGAGCCTGTTCTCTCTGAGCAACTGCAGAACCTGTCTAACATGCTCTATATGTGTATCATGGTCGCGAGAGAAAATGAGGATGTCGTCAAGATAAATTATAACAAACCTCCCCAACAACTGAGAGAAGACATCATTAATGAAGTGTTGAAAGACCGCCGGTGCCATAGTCAACCCAAACGGCATTACCAAACTCTCAAAGTGACCCTCAGGGGTATTGAACGCTGTCTTCCACTCATCCCCCTGACGGACTCTTATAAGATTGTACGCCCCCCTGAGGTCCAGTTTGGAGAACCACCTGGCACCAATAATAATAATAATAATAATAATTTTTATTTATATAGCGCCAACATATTCCGCAGCACTTTACAATTAAGCGGGGACATGTACAGACAATAAATTCAATACAAGTTAAGACAATTCAAACAATGACATTAGGAGTGAGGTCCCTGCTCGCAAGCTTACAATCTACAAGGAAATGGGGGGACACAGTAGGTGAGAAATGCTTGTTAATTCAGGTCTGGCAATTATAATAGGGATTTTCATATAAAGCTGCATGATCCGGTCATCAGCCCGTGTGTTTAAGTGCAATAGACAAGTATCAAGTGCAGTTATCATGTGCATGAAGGGTGTGGAGACAGATGAATAGTAGGGTGCAGATTCAGAATAATATTTGGAAGGAGGGAACAGGGCAAAGTTAGCTTGCTGAGTAGTTGATGTGATAGGCTTCTTTGAAGAGATGGGTTTTCAAAGCGCGCTTGAATAGGTCAGGGCTAGGTATCAGTCTGATCGTCTGGGGAAGTGCATTCCAGAGAGCTGGAGCAGCACGAGAGAAGTCTTGGAGACGGAGGTGCGAGGTTCGGATTACGGGGGATGTTAGTCTTAGGTCATTTGTAGAACGGAGGGCACGTGTAGGGCGATAGACAGAGATGAGAGAGGAGATATAAGGCGGTGCAGAACAGTGGAGAGCTTTGTGGGTGAGAGAGATGAGTTTATACTGGACCCTGTAGCGAATAGGTAGCCAGTGTAATGACTGGCACAAGATGGAGGCATCGGTGAAGCGGCTGGACAGAAATATGACCCTGGCTGCCGCATTCAAGATGGATTGGAGAGGAGAAAGTTTGGTAAGAGGGAGACCGATCAGAAGAGAGTTGCAGTAGTCCAGACGAGAATGAATAAGAGCGACAGTAAGAGTCTTAGCAGTTTCAAAGGTGAGAAAAGGTCGGATTCTGGAGATGTTTTTAAGATGCAGGTGACAAGAGCGACTGAGTGATCGGATGTACGGAGTAAAGGAAAGTTCAGTGTCGAATATGACCCCAAGACAGCGGGCATGCTGCTTGGGAGTTAAGGTTGAACCCTCCAGGGTTATTTCGATGTTAGGTAGAGTGAGGTTAGTAGAGGGGAGAAACACAAGAAGTTCAGTTTTAGAGAGATTTAGTTTCAGATAGAGGGAGGACATGATGCTAGAGACAGCAGACAGACAATCCTTGGTATTTTGAATTAGGGTAGGGGTGATGTCAGGGGAAGAAGTGTATAATTGGGTGTCATCAGCATAGAGATGATACTGGAACCCAAATCTGCTGATTGATTGTCCAATAGGGGCAGTGTATAAAGAGAAGAGGAGGGGGCCTAGGACTGAGCCCTGCGGGACCCCGATAGTAAGGGGACGAGAAGAGGAAGAGGAGCCGGAAAAAGATACAGTGAAGGAGCGGTCAGAGAGGTAGGAGGAGAACCAGGAGAGGGCTGTGTCCTTGAGGCCTATAGAGCGGAGCATAGTGAGGAGGAGCTGGTGATCCACAGTGTCAAATGCGGCAGAGAGATCCAGGAGAATCAGCAGGGAGCAATGACCTTTCGATTTAGCTGTTATTAAATCATTAGAGACTTTAGTGAGGGCAGTTTCAGTAGAGTGTAAAGAGCGGAAACCAGATTGTAAGGGGTCGAGAAGAGAGTTATCCGAGAGATAGCGGATTAGACGGGAGTGGACCAGGCGTTCCAGGAGTTTAGAGATGAAGGGAAGGTTAGAGACAGGTCTGTAGTTAGCAGTGCAGTTCTGGTCCAGGGATGGCTTTTTAAGTAAAGGGGTTATGATGGCATGTTTAAATGAGGAGGGAAATATACCTGAAGAAAGAGAGAGGTTAAATATTTTAGTCAGGTGAGTGGTGACCACTGGTGAGAGAGACTGCAGGAGCTGTGAAGGAATAGGGTCACTGTTGCAGGTTGTAGGCCGAGCAGAAGCGAGGAGCTTGGAAACTTCTTCTTCTGAAACAGGCTCAAAGATGTCTAGTGAGCTTGAGGTGCGGCAGGGAAGGGGATCCAGGCACTGAGGAGATAGGGCTGAGATATCCTGATGGATGTGGTTGATTTTTTCTAGGAAATAAGTGGCCAGATCCTCACCGCTGAGGTTGGTGATGGGGGCCTGTACTTTAGGTTTCAGGAGGTTTAGGTTTAGGTTTATTCAACCACTTGGTTGAATAAATCGGGTATAAGTGGCATAGGGTAAGGATCACGGACCGTAATCTGGTTGAGTTCTCTGAAATCCAGACACGGGCGTAAACCGCCATCCTTCTTTTTAACAAAGAAGAAGCCAGCAGCCAGAGGAGAAGAGGAAGGTCTAATATGACCCTTGCTCAGGCTATCCGCAATGTATTCCTTGAGAGCTAGCCTCTCGGGACCTGAGATATTAAACATTCTAGCTTTAGGTAACTTGGCCCCTGGTTTCAACCTAATAGCACAGTCATAGGGGCGATGCGGTGGTAGTTCCGAACAACCCTTCTCAGAAAATACATCCGCATAATCCAGCAACGGCTCCGGGATACTGGGGGTCAAAGCGGAAATACATGTAGCCAGGCACCTCTCCTGACACTCCCTGCTCCACTGAATTATGTCCTGGGTCTTCCAATCAATAACAGGATTATGCATTGACAACCATGGAAAGCCCAGAACCATCTGAGCCGGTAAGTTACTAAGCACCTTACAAGTTACCCGCTCTGAGTGTAATACTCCGATGTGGAGTTGTATATCCAACACACACTCTGTGATCTCCCCTTGAGACAACGGGGAAGCATTGATGGTAACCACCCCGATGGGGTTCGGCAATTTCTCCACCGGAAATCCCGCTGTATGCGCGAACCTCTCATCAATGAGATTGGCAGCTGAGCCACTATCAATAAATACTGTAATAGAGAGCATTTGCCCCCCAAGTACCACCCTAGCAGGGAGCATACACTGGGAAACCATGACGGAGGATACACAAAGGCTCAGATTAGACTCCTCCAAACCCTCTGAGCCTATCAGTTTTCCGCCGGCGCGCCCTTCTTAGGTACCAGGGGGCAAGCGTTAATAAAATGTCCTCCTTTGCCACAAAAAAAACAGAGCCCCTGCCTTCTGTGCCAAGGACGTTTAGGCTTGTTACTCGGTGACTGTGCTATACCAGCGATCTGCATGGGTTCCACGGATTCACCCGCGGCAACCTCACCGACCACTCCCTCACATCCCGGAGGCAACGAAACCAGCGCCCCCTGACGGAGACGTCGGTCTATGCGTACTACAAGTGCCATCGCAGCCTCCAGAGAGGCAGGAGTCTCGTACATTAGGAGAGTCTGTTTAACCCTTCCAGAAACCCCATGCAAAAATTGACTTCTAAGCGCAGGGTCATTCCACTGCGTGTCCACCGCCCAGCGCCGGAATTCCGTGCAGTAATCCTCAGCTGGTCGATCACCCTGTAGCAGTGAGCGTATCTTAGACTCTGCTAAGTTTAATCTATCCGGATCGTCATAGATCAAACCCAGAGCAGAGAAAAAAAAATCTACAGATTCAAATGCCTGTGAGTCTGAAGGGAGTGAAAAGGCCCAAGCCTGTGGATCACCACTCAGCAAAGAAATCACCAAGCCCACGCGTTGAGCCTCATTACCTGAGGAATGTGGACGCATACGGAAATACAATTTGCATGATTCACGAAACACCATGAACTTACCACGATCACCAGCAAATCGTTCAGGAAGGGGAAACTTGGGCTCAGCTGCCCTGGCTGCAGCCTCAGCAGGTACTGCAGGAGCTGACAGGCCTTGTTGCTGGACCGCCCCCCTGAGTTCAGTGACCTGTATGGATAGAGCCTCCAGCTGCTTGGTTAGGGAAAGTATAGGATCCATAGTAAGTAACCCCAATATTCCCTATCTATACCTTTTTTTTTTTTTTTTTTTTTTTTCTCTCACTTTATTATTTGGGCCGACTATAATGTCATGGTATGCCTAGGTTACTTTAGGCAAAAACCCCGGGACCCCTGCGATGTCCCTCAGACTAGGGGAACCCTGTCTGTCCCTCTACCCAGGGTTTACACTGAAGGTGTGCCTGCCTGAGCCTCCACCCTGTCCCTGTCTCCTGTCCAGCCCTAAGCTGAACCCACCACCCTCCACCCAGTGAGGGGACCAGACACCAGACCCCACGAATACGTATGGACATGGGTAAAAGAAACACCACACAGTTAATACACAAGGGAATACAATAATGTGCAAGGGCAACCAAATATATATATATAACAGATTGGAGAAAGAACCACTGAGGGATATACTGCACCAGATATCAGACGCTCCAACACCACCACTGCTGACCGGTATTGCTAGCACTAGGCTAAAGCTATAGTCGGCGACGCCCATAGTCAGGACGAACTATTTAAAGACCAAGGGCGTGGCCCAGCCCTCAGCCAGCATGACAACCTGGTTAACCCTATCCCGACTGGAACAGAATACCCAACAGGGTATTACCGCTGTCTGCCGGACACCCTGGTGTGAACAGTGTCCGACATGACAGCCGCAAATTGGTCCCTCATTTGGCCAACTTCAAATGATGACCTGAGAGGGTGCTGAGTGAATTTAGGCAATGGGTTTGCAGCTGGTTCATCTAGTTCAAAGTTAGTGGGCTCTTTTTCCATCACAAAATTGTGAAGAACCACACACGCCTTCACCACCTCATCCACTGTTTCCAGTTTAAGATTAATGGCTGTGCCGAGAGTGCGCCATCTGGAGACAAGAATACCAAAAGCACACTCTACAGTTCTTCG
This sequence comes from Dendrobates tinctorius, assembly GCF_039654945.1. Classification (NCBI taxonomy): domain Eukaryota; kingdom Metazoa; phylum Chordata; class Amphibia; order Anura; family Dendrobatidae; genus Dendrobates; species Dendrobates tinctorius. The sequence goes on along the minus strand of NW_027361692.1, from coordinate 10,085,575 downwards.
GGCCCTTGTCAGTCTGTAATTAAATATTTTTTTCGTGTGGTCCAAGTCCCAGCTGGAGTAGGGTTTCAGCAGATTTTGGCACATTTGAAAGGCCTCATCCCCAACCATTACAAATGGCTGTGGTGGACCTTCGGTGTGGGGAAGAGGCCGTGGCATGGGGAAATTAAAATGGTTGCCATACAACCTACAGCCCATGTCCGAGTTCTTAAAAGCCTGTGAGTCATTCCCCTTGCCAAATTCCCCAATGTCCACCGCAACAAACAGACAGTGTGCATCCGCAATGGCCATGAATACTGTAGAAAAGTACTTTTTGTAGTTATAGTTCTCCAATCCACTTCTTTTGGGTTTGATTATCCGGATGTTTTTCCCAGCCACCGTTCCCAAACAGTTGGGGAGATTGCAGACTGTCCAGAATTTTTCAGCAATATCAATCCACTTTTCCGCGGTGGGCAGGGGCATGAATTCTGGACAGAGAACGTCCCACAAAGCCCAGCAGGTGTCGATAATTATTCCCGACAAGGTTGATATTCCAAGTAGGTACTGGAAGTGGAGTGAAGATAGGGTTTCTCCAGTAGCCAGGAATCTGCAAAATAGAGAAAGAACAAAAATTAATATTTATGTCTAGGGTTTTTTTAAAACAATAAAATAAAAAACTAAGTACATGGCAGAACAATAATTTTGCATGCTTTGGAATAGTACATGGAAGAACAAAAACAATTATGCAGGCATTGGTTTGTAAATATTACGTACCGTAATGTGACCAGGAGCCGTTCCTCAGGAGGAATTGCACGACGGAGCTGTGTGTCTGGTCTCCAGATGGCTTCTTGAACATGAGCTAGCAAATCCATGAAGCTTTCTTGAGACATCCGGGTATAGTCACTAAATTTCACCGGGCTTCCCTGTAGCTCGCTGTATAGGGTGTGGTACACTCCACGGCTCTCCCGGAGTTCAATAATCGGATGTATCCACAAACGCCGCTGCTGCAATCTTCGCTGTCTCTCTCTCTCCCTTTGTTACTAGCAAGCAAATGTAAAAGCCTGAGACAGCGCAATGTCCAGATCCAAGTTGAAGCGAAAACTCTTCCGTGCAGATCCATGTTGACAAAGGAAAAAGCAACAAAATCTGAAGAATTCAGCTGTAAACAGGGTATATATAAAGAATTCCCATGACACACGCCCACTGGTGTCCCATTGGTGAAGTCTGTTTCAAGAATTTTTCAAGTATTTTCTTCCTGTGAAATGTGACACCTAGAGAACGCATGCGCTTAAAAAATGCAAACGCATGAAAACGTAAACAAACGCTGCATTTTTTTGTCGTCATGCACACGCTGATGCGTCAAAAAATCACTGCGTTTTTTGCTTGCATTTCATGTGCACACGAAACGCGGCGCAAATGTGAAAGCAGCCTTAGTTATATTGTAGAGTTGTCTGTATATACTATTAAGTGTAGAGATATTTATATAGTATGGTGCTGTATAAATAGTGTGTAATTCACACTAGGTATACTGCCACATCTGTACACTATATAGTATATACAGTGGGGAAAAAAGCATTTTGTTAGGCTAGTTTCACACTTGCTTTTTTTTGCAGCGCGTTTTTCCCGCAAAAAAACGCATTGAAAAAACGCATACATAAGCATACAACTGCTGCGTTTTTTTCAAGCATTTTTATGAGCATGCATGAAAAAAACGCAGCGTTTTTATGCGTTTGTATGCGTTTTTAGCGCGTTTTTACCGCGTTTGCGTTTTTTTCCAACATTTTTAGGTGGCCCCTCACACTACCCAAACCATGACTTTACTAACCCTAACCCTGACCCTAACCCTAACCCTAACCCTGACCCTAACCCTTAACCAAATCATACTTAACCCTAACCCAAACCCTAAACCCTAACTAACCCTAACCCTAACCCTAACCCTGACCCTAACCCTTAACAAAACCATACTTAACCCTAATCCTGACCCTAACCCTGACCCTAATCCTTAACAAAACCATACTTAACCCTAACCCTGACCCTAACCCTAACCCTGACCCTAACCCTAACCCTAACCCTGACCCTAACCCTAACCCTGACCCTAACCCTTAACAAAACCATACTTAACCCTAATCCTGACCCTAACCCTGACCCTAACCCTTAACCAAACCATACTAAACCCTAACCCTGACCCAAAACCCAACCCTAACCCTGACCCTGACCCTAACCCTAACCCTAAACCCCCTTAACTAACCCTAACTCTAACTCAAACCCCTAAATTCCATGGTTAAAAAAAAAAAACGCATATGCAAAAAAACGCTTACATGAGCATGCCAGTGCGCACATATGCGCATCCATAGGCTATAATGGCCATTTTTAGCGCAAAACGTGCGCATATGTGCGCATGCGCTTTTTTGCAGGGCCAAAAAATGCAACATGATGCGTCTGGAAAATCCAATCGCACACCCCAAAAAAACGCAGCGCATGAAAATCGCATACATGCGCTTACAAGCGCGCAGGTATGCGCACCCATGTTAAATATAGGGGAAAAAACGCATGCGCAGGTTAGCGTTTTTTTCCAGCGCTAAAAAACGCAAATGTGAAACCAGCCTTAGCCACCAATTGTGCAAGTTCTCCCACGTAAAAAGATGAGAGAGGCCTGTAATTGACATCATTGGTAGACCACAACTATGAGAGTCAAATTGAGAGTACAAATGCAGAAAATCACCTTGTCTGATTTGGCAAGATTTATGTTGCAAATTATGGTGGAAAATAAGTATTGAGTCATTATCAAAAGTTCATCTCAATATTCTGTTATACTGTATATAATTTGTTGGCAATGACAGAGGTCAAACGTTTTCTGTAAGTCTTCATAAAGTTGGCACACACTGTTGGTGGTATGTTGGCCCATTCCTCCATGCAGATCTCCTCTAGAGAAGTGATTTTTTGGGCCTGTTGCTGGGCAACACGGACTTTCAAATCCCTCCAAAGGTTTTCTATGGGGTTGAGATCTGAAGACTGGCTAGGCCACTGCAGGACCTTCATGTGCTTCTTATGAAGCCACTCCTTCATTGCCCGGGTGGTGTGCTTGGGATCATTATCATGCTGAAAGACCCATCCAGGTTTCATCTTCAGTGCCCTTGCTGATGGAAGGTGGTTTGCACTCAAAATCTGACGATACATGGCCCCTTTCGTTCTTTCATTTACATGGATGAGTCATCCTGGTCCCTTTGCAGAGAAATAGCCCCAAAGCATGGTGTTATTTGGATGTAAGTCAGCATTCTGTCTCCTTCAAACATGATAAGTTTTGTTTCTACCAAACAGTTCTATACTTTGGTTTCATCAGACCATATGACATTCTCCCAATACTCTTCTGGATAATCCATATGCTCTATAGCAAGCTTCAGATGGGCCGGGACATGTACTGGCTTAAGCAGGGGACACATCTGGCACTGCAGGAACTGTGACCCTGTGTGTTACTGATAGTTGCCTTTATTACGGTGGTCCCAGCTCTATGCAGGTCATTCACTAGGTCTTCTCGTGTGGTTCTGGGATTTCTGCTCACCCTTCGTGTGATCATTTTGACACCACGGGGTGAGATCTTGCATGTGGTCTTGTATGTCTTCCATTTTCTTATTAGTGCTCCTACAGTTGATTTTATCATACCAAGCTGCTTGCCTATTGCAGATTCAGTCTTCCCAGCCTGGTGCAGGGCTACAAATTTGTTTCTGGTGTCCTCCGACATCTCTTTGGTCATCACCATAGTGGAGTTTGGAGTGTGACTGTTTGAGGTTGTGATCAGGTGTCTTTTATACTGATAACAAGTTCAAACAGGTGCCATCACTACAGGTAATCAGTGAAGGACAGAGGAGCCTCTTAAAGAAGAAGTTACAGGTCTGTGAAAGCTGGAAATCTTGCAAGTTTTTAGGTGACAAAATACTCATTTTCCACCATAATTTGCAAAATAAATCTTGCCAAATCAGACAAGGTAATTTTATGGATTTGTTTTCTCATTTTGACTCTTACAGTTGTGGTCTACCTATGATGTCAATTACAGGCCTCTCTCATCTTTTTAAGTGGAAGAACTTGCCCATATTTTCTTCCGCACTGTATATACACTGCACAGTACCACTCCTCCTGTCCTTTGTATATACACTGCACAGTAGCACTCCTCCTGTTCTGTATTTATACACTGCACAGTATCACTCTTCCTGTCCTGTATACAGCATATACACTGCACAGTACCACTTCTCCTGTCCTGTATATATACACTGCACAGTACCACTCCATCTGTCCTATATATAAACACTGCACAGTATCACTCCTCCTGTCCTGTGTATATACACTGCACAGTACCACTTCTCCTGTCCTGTTCTGTTCTTGGAAAGACGACATTGGTCTTTGGGAAGATCAATACTGTTTTTTCATTTTCAGCATTCCTATGGGAAAATAAACAAAAAATATAGGAAAACCCATTTAAATGGATTGGATTGGATCGGACCGATACCCAAAAAGTATCGGATATCGCCGATTCTGATACCGGAAACCAATGCAAGTCAATGGGACAGAAATATCGGAATTAAAATAAACCCTTTCTTTCCTTGTAGGTTAATTCTACATGAAGGAAAACAACTAAGAAAAATGTAGAATGTATTGGGGGAGGTGGAGGAGACATTAAAGGCATAGAGGCAGAGAAATGAAAATAAAAAAATATTTTTTTTCCACAAAAATAATTTTTTAGCCCCCATTTTTTTTATTTTCCCAAGTGTAACAGGAGAAATTAGACCCCCAAAGTTGTTATGCAATTTTTTCTGAGTACGCTGATACCCCATATGTTGGGGTAAACCACTGTTTGGGAACACGTCGGGGCTTGGAAGGGAGGGAGCACCGTTTGACTTTTTGAACGCAAAATTGGCTGGAATCAATGGTAGCACCATGTCGCATTTGGAGACCCCCTGATGTGCCTAAACATTGGAAACCCTTCAATTCTAACTCCAACCCTAACCCCAACACACCCCTAACTACAGCCCTAACCCCAACACATCCCTAACCCTAATCCCAACCCTAACCATAACCCTAACCCCAACTCACCCCTAACCCTAATCCCAACCCTAACCACAAGCCTAACCCTAATCCCAACCCTAACCCCAACACATCCCTAACCCTAGTCTTAACCCTAATTCCAACCCTATCCCTAATTCCAACCCTAAACCTAATTCTAACCCTAACCCTAATTCCAACCCTAACCCTAATTCCACTCTAACCCTAATTCCAACCCTAACCCTATTTCCAACCCTAACCCTAATGGAAAAATAAAAATAATTTCTTTATTTTATTATTTGTTCCTGCCTATGGGGGGGTGATAAACGGGGGGTTTATTTACTTTTCATTCTATTTTGATCACTGTGGGAGTTTATCACAGTGATCAAAATGAATGAATGGAATCTGCAGCTAGCAGGCGTACTGCGCATGCGCCCGCCATTTTCCAATATGGTGGCGCCCATGGTTCAGGACCGCGGGACACCAAGAGCGATAGCGGCACTCGGTAGGTATCGGGGGTGGGAGGGGAGCTAATCGGAAGGCGGGGGGAGCGGAGGGAAGGCGGGGGAGCAGATGATGACAGCGGCGGCACATCGCCGCTGTCATTCAGTGGCAGGGGGCAGATCGTCCCTGTTAACCGTGGGGGGGGGGGTCAGATCAATGTCACCAGTCATGTCCGATGCTGCTGCACCATCGGCCATAGCTGGATTGTAATATTTCATCAATTTTCATTGATGAAATATTACTATCGCTCTGATTGGCTGTTTCACTTTTAACAGCCAATCAGAGTGATCGTAGCCATGTGGGGGCGAAGCCACGCCCCCTGTGGTGAAGTACAAAGCCCCCTGTATCTGCGGGTCGGGCAACCTTTCAGTGACCCTGGTCACCCGACCCGCAGGGGGGCTTTGAAGTCATGACGCCACATAAGCGTCACTGGTCAAAATGGCACAGGTTTTCATGACGCCTATGTGGCGTCATTGGTCGTGAAGGGGTTAATGCAATGTCGCGGTGACCAAAAAATGTAATTTTGGCGTTTTGACTTTTTTCTGGCTATGTTTGATTTTTTTTATTGTTTTATTTTGAATGGGGCAAAAGGGGGGTGATTTAAATTTTTAGTTTTTTTATAGTTTTAAATTTTTTTTTTTTTTACATTTGGCATGCTTCAATAGTCTCCATGGGGACTAGAAGCTGCCAAAACCCGATCGGCTCTGCTACATAGAGGCGATGATCAGTTTGCCTCTATGTAGTAGAATTACTCACTTGCTATGAGCGCCGACCACCGGGGGGCCCTTACAGCAAGCACGCAGTGACAACCATAGCGGTCTCCAGGAGACCTCTGGTTGTCATGCCAATGAACCGGTGACCCGCAATCGCGTGAAGGGGATCACCGGTGGACGGGTTTCCGGCCCTATGGCCAGAAGCATGAGTTAAATGCCGCTGTCAGCGTTTGACAGCAGCATTTAATGGGTTAATATCCACGGGTGTATCGTGATTCCACCCGCGGCTATTCCGGGCACATGTCAGCTCTTCAAAACACCTGACATGTCCCGGGAAATATGTGGGATCACCGCCGGAGTCCACATGAAAGGGAGGGAGTCTGACGTCGGCGTACAATTACGCCTGACGTAGGAAAGGGGTTAATAACAAAGAAGGAGGTCCACAACTGTTTTAAAGTAATCTACAAAAAAAGAATAAAAATAATTGTCACTAAGTATTTCTACAACAATGGTCTCAGATGGTCCTCTAAAGGTCAAAGAATGTATCTAGAACTCAGTGATGCAAGGAAACATACCAGCTCACCCTCCACCAGCTGCAGCAGGTCAGGTAGTCTGTGATCAACGCTGCTGCGAGCGCTCAGCTAAATGCAGGAAAGAAAATGACCCAGCTCCGGGTACGTTATGGATAAAATCAAAGTCTTATTCTTGTTCATTTTAAAGGAGATATCCAAAAACATTTGCAAAAAACATTTGGAAAAAGGGGGAGACAAGGGAGGAAAAGAAACCATATATGCAACAGACACATTTCGAACAGGACATGATCTTAGACTTGGTGTGAAAGAGCCAAGAACATGTCCTGTTTGAAACGCATCAGGTGAATATATGTTTTTTTTCTCCTAAATCTTCCCCCTTTTCCAAATGTCTTTTGTCGAATGTTTTTGAATATCTTCATTTAAATGAACAAGGATAAATCTTCAATTTTATCCATAATGAACCAGGAGCAGGATCATTTTCTTTCCTGCATCTAGACCTCAGTACATTGTTTGGTAAAAGTTATTCAGAAAGCCTTCAAATACAGATCATGGCCCCAATTCATTAAACCAACTTTCGAAATTGAGCAAAAATGTAGCAATTTTTGGTCACCCAAAATGGGATAAACTGAGGCAATCCCTATGCCAGGAATGTTACACAGGTCACTAATTAGACTCTCCAGATTCAAGAAGAGGAGGGCATCTTTTCATGCATCAGTCACATCTGACACCTTTCCCTGCCCCTCATCAAGATTAGAAAGAAAATTGCTGGTTTTGATGAATCAAGGCCAATGTTTCACAGTAGGCTTTGTGACATATGCTCAAAAAGTTGCTTGAAGCCTCTATCGGATGAAGCATTTCAGGCAATGTAGGCTAAGGTTTTGTACTTCTGAAAACCTTTTGACAGATCTGGAAACATTAGTCAATAGCAACGATACAAATAGTACACTACCGGTTCAGGAAATATGTGAAATTTAGGCTGCTGAGATGCCAGGAATTTGGCAAACTCTAATATTTCACCATGATCTGGACACAGCATGCTACAATTGTGCCAGAGAATCTTGCCAGGTGGTACTGGCTTATATGAAGTATTTTTCAAGCCCTTGAAAATAACCAGGTTAACAGTAATAAATACATTTTTAATGTTTATTGGGTTCATACGCATGGGTAAAACTTGCTTTTGAAAGCTTTGCACGAGAACACTTTAACCTCTCCCAGTGTCGAATGTCTTTATCCTATAAATTGAGGTTAATTTAAATTGCTTTCAGAACAAAGGCAGCTTTTCCTATAAATAGCAGTCAATGCTAAAAATGGCTAATTGATCTCTGGGAAAGTAAAGCATTTAACTGTACAGAAAATGAGCATCTAGAGTAGAGATGTGCTCTGTCTGCTGTGGTTTGTCCTACTAGTGATTGGAACCGATCTCTAAGGGTATTTCCTGTAAAGAAAGGGTCATTCAATCTGCACTAACTCTGCCTGCTGATCTACTGTTTTAATTATAAGCAAATATCTGTGAGAATGCTTCACTGTTATCTATGCTTGTATTTATTCTGCCCCATTTAATCTCATACTCAGTAAACTTTGCACTGTCAGCTATCTTGTCAGTAGTCTCTACACTATCAGCAAATCCACATAACTATGTTTCAGGTTTAGATTTGATGTCTCATTCATACTCATCCCTTCAACTTTTAAATTGCTGATCTGGATGGATGTAAAGTTCCCCCTATACACAATTGATAGCTGTCGACTGAAGGATGGTTAAGCCAATCGTTTGGCCAACGGCTATCTCTGAAAACTCCCCATCAGCTTGGTGTTCCTACGAGAGAGTTGCAGACAGAATTATCTTACCAAGAGCAAAAGGACTGGCAGTCTAAAATCAGACATGCTTGATCCTTCTCTCCTCAATCATCATCTGTCACCGAAGAGTTCGATTTTAGAATGGCCCATTAATGTCAGTGTGTCCAGTCAATGTTTGGCCAATAATCAGAGCCGCCTTCCCTGAAGAACAGATAAATGTTACTTACAAAATTTTACACAGTCCCAAAACATAATGGTCATGGTTGAAAACTTAATTTTCTCTGTTTTTTTTGACAGCTTATAAAAATATTACGAACACATTGTAAAACCGTAATAAACCAGTAAGATTTTAAGTGATAAATGTCCACTACAGACAATAATTGTCATATTAAGGCATTAGCTCCATTCACTGTGAACTATAAAATTATGTTAGTTACAGTCATAATAACCTGTACAAGTTTCTCCAGGTTCCCAAAAAAATCAAGGTTGCATAATTTTTTTATATATAGAGTAAAATAATGCAGTAGTTTTATGGGACTGGCCAGGGATTTCTAGATGGTTGGCAGCCCTGATCGTGGACCTTATCTTGAGTTCGAGAGTAAGCATATTCCATTAAAAACAATGGTATCTGGTTAGACGTTAAGGGGTTGTTCAGCTGTTTAAATTCTTTAAAATACTGCCCTAAAATATTAAAATTATTGTAGACAGTACTGAGAACTGGATACCTAAAGATGCAGTATTTAGGGAAACCATGCCAAAATGGACATTCCTGTTCTGGCAAATTTTGGGAGTGGTATCAGGTTTTCTTAAATGTTTTGATTTTGCTTATTAGAATTAAGCATGAATGTGCAATACTCACCTTACTGATCTCTGATGGGTATTGTTCCAAAGCTGCTTGGGTGCCTCCTCAGTCTTTTTACACTTTGCTTAGTGGAAATATGAACAGCATGTGACCAATTCATCACCTCTGTGGCCTGTAATTAGCTTGAGTTAAGGGGGTTTTACACATAGCGATATCGCTAGCAATATCGCTAAAACGTCACTGGTTTTGTGACGTTATAGCGATATTGCTAGCGATATCGCTGTGTGATATTTACCTCCGACAGGCTCCCCCGCTGTCCATCGCTGATCGCGCGAGATTGGGAGGCTCCATTTCTCGTCGTCAGCTTCCTGCTGGGCTTCCTGCTGTGTGAGACGAGCGACGCATGGAGGCGGGCGGGAGGACGCCAGGATCGCTGTGTGTGAAAGGTGAGTATTGTCCACTGCGTCGCTACTGCATCGCTGTGAGATCTTTCTGTGTGAAAGCTCACTAGCGATCATTTAACGATGCACCAGCGATCCTGACCGGGTCGGATCGCCGGTCGGATCGCTGGTGCATCGCTAAATGTAAAAGGGCCTTAACTATATACTCATTAACAAGTAAAGGGATAACCTCTGCACTCTCTACTTTGTCCCAATGGACAGGCTACCACTGAATCCAATCACTAGCCGTAGTTCCCTGCTTCAACAATTGACTGGCAGCAGTAGTCATAATCTCATCTGGACCAAACAGGAAGATTTGAGACTTGTGATGGACCTTGTCTGAATGGCAAAGAGACCCAGTAAGGTCAGTATTACTTATTTTATCTATTTACAGTAATCTGAGTATGAATAACATACTAGAAGAACTGGTGAAATACTAGACAGATGTCCAAATAGTTTGCCTAATGGCTAATTTAAGGGTTCTGAGAATAACCCATAAGGGACCTATATTCATGATAATGTGAATTACCACCTTGCTCCGGGGCTTTAGAGTAGGATTGCAACAATTGGTGGCAATTTTGAGTTTTTAGAACTCCATTCCATTATCATTCCATTGCAGAAGATGACAGTCTGTATAGGAAGTGGCACTAGACAATTTTTAGTTTCTAGAAAAGAAAGTCATTCCATTATCATTCCATTGCAGAAGATGCAAGTCTATAGAGGAAGTGGCACTAAACAAACCCTATGCCTTCACATCTAAGAGATGTCTAAATTTTGCTTTTTTAAGCTTAATTCTTGTTCTAAATTTATTTCACTTTATTTATTTCCCATTGGTTTCTTTTGAACTCTGTGTGGGAAAATTGACACCAATTTGAGACTTGTTGGTCGCTTTATCTTTCAATTTACTAGAAAAAATAGAAATTAGCCTAGTTATACTGTATGAAAGGTTATAGCTTTTCATTAACAACATTTTCTTTGTGGAGCTTTATTTTTTTCCATAATGTATTATTATTTCTAAAAATGTTCTTTTTCCCTCTTTATGATCAAATTCTGGCATAAAAGCATTGAAAAGTCACAAAATTTAAGCACAACTTGGAGTTGCACCTAAATTTTGTGACTTTTGGCATTTTAACACTAATTTCTTCCAGCTCTGACAAAATGAGTACAGCTGGAGCAGGACAAGGGCATGGCGGGCGCGGAACGCCACAGCTCCTCTAATTCATGACGAACTGTGGCATTCCTGACAGGTGTGAGATTTCTAGAGTAGAACACAGAGGCGCACGCCACTCGTCAGACGCTTGAGATTCATGAAGACCTCTTCATGAATCAGGAGCTTCTGACTCCAGCACACTCCATCATCCTGACCAGTGTGAACAATGCCAATCTTAATGAATAGGGCACTATGTTTTTATGAATCTTCTACAAGTTCTTCTTTTCTTCTCATGGTGGGAAAACGTTATTCTTTTCCCTTTCTGAAAACCATTTAGATAACTCTGATATTGTGTTCCTCTGGAAATTGTATTCTCTTTACTAAAGGGGATTCTCAACTTTTTTCTTCCAGGGCCTCCCCAGACAGATCAACGTAATGATTGGGCCTCAACATTAATGGTGCAAGGTTAAGCCAAAATGAAAAATACTGCTCAATGTAGGTTTTGCTTCATGTACTCTACAACTTTTAAATGAGTACTTTAAAATAACTACAAAATGAGCCAATTAAAGGATGTTATTAAATTTGAGATTTCTCTAGCTAGAAAAAGCACTGTGCAATTTATAATCACTTCTCTGTCCTGATGGAGATGAGCTAAAATGCATCCGAACAGAAGAATCTGTGGAAAATAGAAGAAACTGACTTGTATATCAAATCAATTTTGCCACTGTAAGATCACGTGAAAAAGTTGAGTATTTGGTCAGTATTTTATATCAGTATTTGTAAGCCAAAACCAGGATGGGTGATAAATACAGAAGTGGTGACGTGTTTCTATTATACTTTTCCTCTGATTTTTCTACTTCTGGTTTTGGCTTATAACTACTTATGTAAAATACTGATCAAATACTGACCATGTGCACGTGGCCTTAGGCTAAGTTCATAGTAGTGTATAAAAAAATTGTCATCAAGAAAAATATGACAATTTTTCATCTGTATTGTCATCTGCGTGGCATTCATATGCAATCTGTAATGCATTTCCCTCAGTGGTTGATACCTTTTAATGGCTAACTGAAAAGATGGGAACAAATAGGAAGCTTTCAAGACTACTCAGGTCTCTTCATCAGGCTCAGTATTTTCTTTTCTTTTCATTGCTTAATCAAAAGATAACACCACATAGAAATAACCAATTTAAGGTAACATGGATTGTAATGGTGTAAAACATTTAGCAAATGCAAAATATTTTCATTTATGAAAGAGTAGAACTAACAATAGAGATGAGGGGGGAAGAGAGCCGTAAAGAAAATGGGGGAAAGAGAGAAGGAAAAAGAGAGGCGGGGGGGAGGAAAAGTAGAGGAGAGATAGAGAGAGAGGGTAAGTGTTCCGAAACATCACAGACCAAGTTTCGAGTTAATCAAATATTCATACTTGTAGAGACTAGAGTGTAGATCTATACTTAATCCAGGAGCACCAGTTCTCGTCAAAAGATAACTGTGAATGGTTCACTGAGGCAACAATCTCAGCCATATGATATAGTTGGTCAATTTTTGTCAGCAGTTGATGAGAAGAGGGTATCTGGGTTGTACCCCAGGCACAGTATTTTACTGAGTATCTCAGACAGTATCTTACTTAGTATCTCAGTATCTTACTAAGCCTGATGAAGAGACCTAAGTACTCTCAAAAGCTTGCTATTTATTACCATCTTTTCAGTTAGCCATTAAAAGGTATCAACCACTGACAACTCTCAAATTTTAATATTTTTCTAAAATGGCTACAAACTTTACAGAAGATTGCATCAACCAAAGAAGGATCACATTACTTTGTGTGTGGCTGGGTGGGCTTATGTGGCGCCCCTGAGGCTCAGTCGCCACAGAGGTACTGCACCTTCTCCTAAGGTGTAATACCCCACCGCCTAGGTAAGTTGGGAACTCCTTTCCACACTCCAACACTCGCATCCCACACAACAGGGTAGTTCTGCACAAGCACACGACACGGAGGCAGGCACCAGTGTGTACCACGGACTGTGAGTAAAGCTTTGGAACTGCAAGCCCTGGTGTCTTCCAGTCATTTGTGCGCTAACACCGTCAGCACCGCTACATCTGGGTACCAGCATTCCTCACACCGCCTGCACCATTCTCATCTATTGCCATTACACTGCCCTGGGGTTACAGCTTCACCTGTGGGGAGCTACACCATCTATGCTGCAACACACCATCAGTCCCAGAGGATCTGCACGCAGCGTTGTCTTAACACCTCCCTTGCCAAACACCACAGGTGGCGTCACGAACTATCACAGAAACTATATCACAAACCACCATTGATTTGGGCACCCAGGGCCACGGACCGGGTCACCGCTACTGTGACACCTTTCCCCCTGACACCGGCCCGGTACCGAGTACCCCACAGCCCTGGGAGGGCGACCCAATTTTGGCGTCACGAACAGGATGACGAGACCCGATGCCATCGGGTTCTGTGCGCCTGAAAGTTGTGAGACTTTGAACTTTTGAAAATGTGTAGAAGACCTGATTTAATAGACTGTAAAATGGACATTAGAAATGGCCGCTGGCGCGGAGAAGAAGGGCGTGAAGAGATGGTAGGTCCTAGGAAAAGACCGCGAAGAGTATTGGGCCTTCCCTGCCTGAATTACTATGTGACAGCGACATGGCCCACCCCCCGAGGAGTTCGTATACTGGCTTGGTATGGAGGCGCTGGAAGAAGACGTCGCCCTCGGAAGGAGGGGCAGAAGAAGCCAGTGGCGGGAAAGGGGCCGAGGCAGGAAGAACACCAGAATGCCATTTTGGAGAGTGAAGGAAGGAGGCCTGCGGAGTGCGGGGAAACGGATCTCCCTGGCGCCATGGCTGAAGTCTCCGACCCGATCTCAGAGATGAACCGCCGGCAGCTGGAAGAAGAAATAGTCGAGCTGACCACCCGGCTGCAGCTGAGACAGGAGGCCTTGGAGAGGCTGAACCGGCAGCATGCCCAGGAGGGGCCTACGCCTGCGATACCCGCTCCACCGGTACCTGTGGCCATTGCACCGGACTGTCCTCAGGCAGCGCCAGTCTATATCTCTAAGCTGTCCATACAGCTGGTTGCGGCCCACCCGGAGGAGTCCCTGGAGACCCCGGGAGCTGAGGCCGCACTATTGCCTGGACCTGACGCGGCTGTGCAGGTCCCATCGGAGGCCCCTGTGGACTCGGAACCATCACCCGCTCCACCACCACCGGCACCCAGACCAGCCATTCCAGTGGATATCCCGGCAGTGGCCCACCACCTCAAGCCTGCACCGGAGCCGGAACATTGCCAAGAGGCCCCAGGTAGGACTGCAGCCCCTGAACCTGGGAAGGCCCTGGGTTGTATGCCCGTGGTAGCGGCGGGACAGGTCGTGCTGGACCTTGTCTGGGACCGGGATGCTAGTCCTGAGGGTGAGACATCTGAACCCCTAACGGTGGTGCCGCGGGCCCCAGTGGGTGAGGGCCAGTCCCGGGAAGAGCGGGAGGAAGAAGAGAACTGGGCCAGCTCTCAGGCCACCATCCGGCAGCTGAATATCGGGAGAGGGAGCAGAGGAAGATGGCTGTGCTGGGCTCGGATCTGGCCCGGAAAGAGAGGGCCCGCGCAGGCCATTACGGGCCCCAGGATGCATTCGGCTGGGGGCAAGTTTTGAACGTGAACCAGGAGAAGGGTTTCGGGTTCATTGCAGACCCCAAAAGAATCAGTGACCTTTTCTTCAACTGGTGAGACGTGGAGCCCCATCTGAGGAAGGGGCATCCTGATAGGAATCTGCAACCTGGGGAGTGCGTAACATTCACCCGGCATGCAGGACTCAGGGGGTGGTATGCCCTGAATATACGCCGTATCCTGGAGGAGCTTGCTGAAAGGTATAATGTTGTGAGTTCATTTTCCCCTTCGTCACTGGGGTCTGGTGGGCTCCCTATTCTGGTGGAGGAAGGTAGTGAGCCTGATTATCAGGCACCTGAGCCTAATGATGATGACTGGCTGAGTGGAGTCACGGACTGGATATAAGGCTGCCGACGCCCTTCTGCCCTGCGGGTGATTTCTCTGTGGACTTCTAGGAGACCAGTCTGATTCCTGCTCCTCTAAAGCTAAGTTTTCTGCTTTGCCTTTTAGCTTTTGTGTTTTGTTTTTGTTTGCCTTGCTTTTCTGGATTCTGCCATTCCCTGCTGGGGTGAGCTGAATCTCCTTTTGCCGGTTGCTCTGTCTTCAGAATATTCCTGAGTACTGACATAGTCTTTTTGAAGCCTAGCGTCTTCAGGGCCTTTTTCACTGTCAGTCGGTTGGCTCTTATTTTGATAGGGTTTTTCTCGGATTGCAGACAGCAGCCTTCCTGTCCTTTCCTATCTAGTTAGCTTGGGCCCCGTATTTGCTCAGTCTATCTTTCTGTCTGTGTTGTGTTCTTACTTCTTGCTTCACCGTCATTATATGTGGGGGGCTGCCTTTTGCTTTGGGGTCTGCTCTGGGGCAGTTTAGATTTCCCTTTCTGTCTTTAGGCTATTTAGTCCTCCGGCTGTGATCGAGGGGCTCCAGGGGATCGTAGGAACCCCCCACGGCTACTGCTAGTTGTGTTGATAGGTTCAGGGGTCTGCAATCTGATAGCTGCCAACCTCTCTGGTTTTCTGGACTTAGCTAGCATTTCTGTTTTTGCCTCCTACGGTGACTCAATCATAACAGTATAAGCTGAAGCGACCAGCTGCACCTCCACCCACAGTTGCCACACCTGCTCCTAGAAAACCAGCTGCCCTTGCATCAGCCCCAGCCCGGCAGCCTAAGCCAAAGGTCCCCAGCTTGACACCTTGGGAAGAGGAGTACCTGAGGATGGCCAATGAGCACCTTGCATCTGGTAGCAGTTCCAGTTCGGCTTCCAGAACCCCAGGAGGGGACCACAATTAGAAAATTTACAGTAAATCTCGTTACCCAAAAGGGTTTGTTTGCACCGTTGTGCCTGTTTCTATTTTTGTTCATTATCATGTTTTTCAGGTAGCACTTTTGTTGCCTAGCTTTTGCAGTGGCAGCGTTCTTCAATTTTGAACTACAGTGATCATGAACTTGGAGTGTATCACAAACTCTCTTGTAAATAGTTTGCACCTCTTTAGGTGCTCTCTCTGGGTTTTACATAGAAAGACACTTTGCGAAGATAATGTTTTACATAAAGACACTTTGCGAAGATAATGTTTTGCATGGACACTTTTCGAAGATGATGTCTACCTCAAGGGACACTGCAAGAAATCCTGGCTGGGAGCGGTGTCCAGCACTTACAAGAATAATTGTTGAATGTTTTACTGTGAAGTATTTGATAATGTGTTTTATAAGAGTATTAGTAACTGAGAAATGGCTTTTATAGAGAATTAAGAATGTTTTGATACAGAATTAAGAATAAAGAATTGAAAGTAGACAGGTGACGGACCAGGTACTTGCGGTCAGCGTCTTGCGTCTAGAAGAGAGTAAAACGATAAAGAAACGTGTACTAGGGAGGGAAAGCTGAATAATACAGAAGTGATAGTGAGTCACAGATAATGGTACGGACCGGGTCACCGCTGCTGTGACACCTTTACCCCTGACACTGGCCCGGTACCGAGTACCCCACAGCCCTGGGAGGGCGACCCACTTACTTGTAATCAGACCTGTGGAGTTGGAGTTGATATCCATTATGGTGGATTCAGAGTCGGAGTTGGAGTCTGTATAAAATGGACCGACTCCGACTCTTAAAATATGTAATAAATTGGGTTCAGTAGTCCAGTGCCGGATGTGCTGTAAATGTTTTCATAAAAATTTGGGAAAGTTATGAAATGTCCTATAAATGTCTGTTCAGTTCCTCATCTAAGGATCTCGGCTTTTAGTTGAATCTTTGCTGCACTTTATACACATGCTCAGCAATGATGCAGTGCTGTGTGGTCAAAGTCTGAGCCGGTGTTATGAAATGTCTTCAAAGGCAGCGTGCCGAAACGTGTGTTGGGGAGGGCGCCATCCAGGAGACAGAGACTGTATCACCATTGTAAGTATTGTCCCACTTGCGGTTCACTCATTATTTACATTTTGCACTTTACTCCACTCTCGGTCTTTTGACTCATTATTTGCCCATCCTGACACCTTTTGGTGTTTTTTGCACTTGCACTTTACCTTTGTGCACACTTGTGGTTATTATATAATTTTTTTTTTTTTATTCACACACTCACTTTCATTCATGATTTATCTTGGAGTTTTTATATATCAATAATTTTTATATATTTATATATTAGATATAGTATACATGAATTTACTGGATTGAGTGCCCCTTTTCATATATTTTTTTATAAGGTATTTTCCAAGTTTGCATTGTCCTTGCGCTGTTATTAATCACCTGATTTACTAATAAACTATGTGTTATTTAATATATATTGGTGTGAACTTGTGGTCGGTTTCTTTTTTTCGGGTCCTCCGCTGTTTCTATTTGCAGTGACAGAATAGTCTGCTTAATCCAAAATGAATAATTTTTGGGCCAGTTTATAAAACTTCCAAAAGTGCAGCCTGTTATTAAATATTAACATTAGTTCCCCTCTGTTTACATTTAGACCTACATCAAGATCTCTGGAGATGGACTTGTAACCTTGAGATTGTTTATATTTTTCAATAATTTTGGCTTTCAAGTTTTCAGACAGTTCTCTTCTCCTCTTTCTGTTCTCCATGCTTAGTGTGGCACACACAGACACACAATTCAAAGGTTGAGTCAACTTTTCCCCTTTTTCAGGTGTGATTTTCATATTGCTCACACTTGTTACTTGCCACAAGTGAAATTCAACAAGCATCACAAAGTTGTTTAACCACAATTTTGGAAAGATCCCAAAAATGTTGTCCTACCCATTTTGGGGGTTTTGTGTGAAATTATGTCCAATATCCTTTTTTTCTCTCTGTTTTTGTGTTGTTCTGGATCGTCTGCCAGGGCAGTGGGCATACTCTGTACCGGGCCGGTATTCAAAGGGGATGTGTCACGGCAGCATTGACCTGGTCTGTGGCCCTGGGCGTCCAATTAAAAGGATATTTACAAGGGAATAAAGTTTATAATAATGTGTTCGTGACCCCACCTGTGGTTTTTGGTCAGAGTTGACCAGCACTGCAGAGCAGATCCTCTGGGACTGATGGTAATGCAGCTAAGTTGGTGCAGCTGTCCACAGGCAGAGCTTTGTCCCAGGGCAGTTGGTATGTAGATGCTAGAGGTAGTGATGATAGATGTAGCAGAGTTGGATAGGTGACGCAGGAATAATTAAAGAACACAACAGAGTGCAGTTTCCTTTCCCTTTTACTGAGCTGTGCAGGTACAGTCCAGGGCTCAGGTTACAGATTGTTCGGGAGTCGGTCAGCCTGTAAGCAATTTGGGAATCTCCTTATTCAGGTGGGTTGTGAGGCCTCCTTTCTAGCACTATTCTCTGAGGTACTTGCTGCTGTGGACTCTATTCAAGTTCTTCTCTCTGTCTGCTACTTAGGTAGAACTCCACTCGCATGACAGGCAGCTGTAGCCTGTTTCATGGATCGCTCCTATCTGGTGTCTCTGGCTCACACGTGCTGCTGTGTCGTTGAGTATCAGTTGGGGACAGAGGATCTGCGGTCTTCTGTCCTCCGGATTCTGCTTCTGGGGCTTTAGTACCTACACAGCCTTGGACTCCGGGGTCCGGTCTCTGGCGCTCAAGCCTTGGGGTGAGCTCAGCTAAAGCTCCTGTCCCCAGCTCCTTTCCACACATCCTGTCTCAACCCTGCTCAGGCACTAACACTAACTTCCTCCTGACCAGAGAGGGCAGCTCCTCTGAAATCGGGTTTGGAGCTCCCCCTGCTAGCCTGAGTAGGAACTGTGTTGTATGCTGGAACTACCTGGTAAGGGGATTCCTTCTTTGCTTCCAGGCATGACGTCACTCCCCACTGGATGGAGGCAAGGCCTTTGTGGCAACCGAACTCCTTGGATGCCACAGTTCCAATACACACAAAGGAAATAAACATGTGCATAACAAAATGTGTGTCATTGAAATAATTTTTCTGGGAAAAATACTTTGCTTTCTGGAGCAATTTCAAGGGTGCCAGCCCACACTTTCATCCATGACTGTATATGTTAAGATCATTTTGCCATTACTAAAGCTGCATTTACAATAAAGAGCTTGAAAGGGGTTGGATACAGTCCTAGGAGACATCAGAATGTTATACTTGTTGTTTCAGGGCAATTGGAGGCTTTTGAGTACCTTCAATTTTGAGCAAATCTGCAATTCGAATTTCCTGAACAAATTCGATGATTTGCTTATCACAATTTATTTTCTGTGCATGAGCATATGGGTAGATATTTTGCTTAATCTGATGCTAACAGGATGTAGAGATCTGGTATACAGCAGACACATAAACCATAGCAATCAATAGTCTACAGAAATTCATTGACTTATATTGGAGAGCATTCTAGCCAAAGGTTAATCTAGGTGGTAAGTATATAAAAAAAAAATCAATTTAATGCAACGAGTTTCAGAATAGAACCTTCTCCTTCCTCAGGCATCAGAATAATAAACTTCCAATTTAATGCAACGTGTTTCGGAGCAGAACCTTCTCCTTTCTCATGCATCAGAATAATAAACTTCCAATTTAATGCAACGCGTTTCGGAGCAGAACCTTCTCCTTTCTCATGCATCAGAATAATAAACTTCCAATTTAATGCAACGCGTTTCGGAGTACAAGCTTCTCCTTCCTCGGGCATCAGTATAATAAACTTCCAATTTAATGCAACGAGTTTCGGAGTACAATCTTCTCCTTCCTCAGGCATCAGTATAATAAGCTTCCAATTTAATGCAACGAGTTTTGGAGTACAACCTTCTCCTTCCTCGGGCATCAGTATAATAAACTTCCAATTTAATTCAACGCGTTTTGAAGTAGAACCTTCTCCTTTCTCATGCATCAGAATAATAAACTTCCAATTTAATGCAACACGTTTCGGAGTACAACCTTCTCCTTCCTCGGGCATCAGTATAATAAACTTCCAATTTAATGCAACGCGTTTTGGAGTAGAACCTTCTCCTTTCTCAGGCATCAGAATAATAAACTTCCAATTTAATGCAATGCGTTTCGGAGTACTACCTTCTCCTTCCTCAGGCATCAGTATAATAAACTTCCAATTTAATGCAATGCGTTTCAGAGTACAACCTTCTCCTTCCTCAGGCATCAGTATAATAAACTTCCAATTTAATGCAACGCATTTCGGAGTACAACCTTCTCCTTACTCGGGCATCAGTATAATAAACTTCTAATGTAATGCAATGTGTTTTGGAGCAGAACCTTCTCCTTTCTCATGCATCAGAATAATAAACTTCCAATTTAATGCAACACGTTTCGGAGTACAACCTTCTCCTTCCTCGGGCATCAGTATAATAAACTTCCAATTTAATGCAACGCGTTTTGGAGTAGAACCTTCTCCTTTCTCAGGCATCAGAATAATAAACTTCCAATTTAATGCAATGCGTTTCGGAGTACTACCTTCTCCTTCCTCAGGCATCAGTATAATAAACTTCCAATTTAATGCAACGCATTTCGGAGTACAACCTTCTCCTTCCTCGGGCATCAGTATAATAAACTTCCAATGTAATGCAATGTGTTTTGGAGCAGAACCTTCTCCTTTCTCATGCATCAGAATAATAAACTTCCAATTTAATGCAACGCGTTTCGGAGTAAAATCTTCTCCTTCCTCAGCCATCAGAATAATAAATCTCCTTCCCAAGCCATCTGAATAAAAAAATTCCACTTTATTGCAATGCATTTTGGAGTAGAACCTTCCATCCTTGCCTGAGGAACTAGTAGGTCCTACTCTGAAGCACGTTGCAATAAATTGGAAGTTTTTATATTTACCGCCTGGATTAACCTATGTCAGCGGCAGTGCCAGGGGTCCATTGCACGCCTCTCTCTTTTACTTGCTATGTCCTCCTTTCTTCTATGGGATTCATTCTAGTTTGTTTTACAAAAAAGGAAACGCGAGCAAATTTACCCATCAGACTGAAATGGCAACCTTAATAACGATTTCTGAACTATTCGATAAAACGACGCTGCAGGTCACTTGGCCCATTAATGTAGACACACATGAAACATAACTCTTAAGAGGTTGCAGCTGCTTTCATTTCTGCCTCCAAAACTGTGACAGCCTTAGTTTCGGATGGGCTTATATAATAGAAAAGCTGCTCAGCCCACAAAGATCTCCACCCCCAACTCAGACTGGTGGCTGCACCTGTGCCTCAGGACGCCAGCACAGACTTGTAGGCGCATATATAGCATGTGAAGGAAGGGGAAAGGAAAGAGCTGCTGCTGCCTGAGAAAGGAGGAATGTGGCCAGCTGCTTCTCCCCCACATCACAGTGTTCGCAGCTTCTGTTCATTTCCCCACACCCCCTGATCCACTCCCACATCAGCCTGGATGTCAGCAGCAGCAGCACCACCAGGAGAAGGGCTGGAGCTGCAGGCTGCACAGGGACAAGTCACTGGCACCAGCTTCACAGTTATTGGATTTCCCTGGGAAAGTTTTTGGAGGGTGGTGGAAAGTGCATCTGGCTACAAGTTGAGGGCTCCCTTCTTCTCCCAGCTCCTAGACTGTGTGAAGGTCCAGCTGTCTAGAAGTGACAGTGGTGGAGATCGGTGCTCCTCCACTTCTTCTGGGTGAAGGTACAGCTGCCTGCTGGACTGCCAGGGCTGTGTGAGCACTTGGCTTCTGTCTGTGGAGCTTCAGCTGTCTGATCACTGGCCCCTCCTGTACAAAGAGCAGCAAGGGAATTCCACAGAGCTGAGCTCCAGGAGTGACATCAGCCGAGATCATCTTGTGGGATCTGTGTTCCATGGGCACTCTGCAGCTGGGGATCGGTGCCCATCACATGCCCGTCTACTCTGCACAGCCAGGAGACTGGAGCAGTTGATGGCAGGGGCTCTGGCTGGAGGTGGCACCTTCTGAGACTAGAGCACCTCTTGGTGTGTGACCTGGTGATCGCTGCTGTCCCTCCGATCTGCTGGGCATGGTGCCCCCACCCAGGGCAGGCAATCACATCTGCTGAGGAGGGCTCTCACTCTGGAGGAGACTATGTGTCTTGGTGTGACAGAACAGAGTGATCGCACCGAGCAGTGGAGATCCAGTGGAGTGGATGAGAAGTCCTGTCTCCAGCTCTGCCCCTGACATCTCAAGTGACAGACCCTCAGCAAGCCCCTGGCGTCCTGCACACAGAGCCCTCCTGTATATATGGCTCCTGTCAACTTGTGATCACATCTGACATCGTCCAGTCTCAGCCCGAAGCCCCTCCACCCCGGTGATGCCATGCCCCGCAACCATAGTGGAGGCGATGAGGGAGGCTCTGGGCTCTGGATGAAGAGCAGCACTGGAGGGCGAGGCAGGGGCAGGGAGCGCTACTACGGCATGAAGGATGTGGAGTCGGGTCGGGGCAGCCGGGTGCTGCTGAACTCCAGCAGAGGGGACGGGCTGCTCCTCCTGGGCACCGGTGACCCTGGCAGAGGCAGTGGGGGGCCCGGAGGGGGCATGCAGGAGAGCCGCAGGGGGAAGCAGGGAGCCCGCATGAGCTTGTTGGGGAAGCCGCTGTCCTACAACAGCAGCCAGAGCTGCCGGAGGAACGTGAAGTACCGGAGGCTGCAGAACTACCTGTACAACGTGCTGGAGAGACCCCGGGGCTGGGCATTCGTCTACCACGTCTTCGTGTGAGTACCAGACCCCTGTGTGGACGGCACATGGCAGTGATCTGTGGGCACAGCCCTGGCATCGCATAGGGTATTATGTGCCAGTGAGCACTGTGCTGTGCATTATCATTACTAGTGAATGTATGGGTCAATCCAATAGTATATGATGCATGACAGATCTGACAACTTCCACAGGCACATGGCAGTCATCTGTGGGCACAGCCCTGACATCTCATAGGGTATTATGTGCCAGTGAGCACTGTGCTGTGCATTATCATTACTAGTGAATGTATGGGTCAATCCAATAGTATAAGATGCATGACAGATCCCTGACAACTTCCACAGGCACATGGCGGTCATCTGTGGGCACAGCCCTGGCATCTCATAGGGTATTATGTGCCAGTGAGCACTGTGCTGTGCATTATCATTACTAGTGAATGTATGGGTCAATCCAATAGTA